>NW_020167589.1:0-15153 GCF_001641265.1 Pseudogymnoascus destructans | reverse complement strand
CGCCGAGTCTGAGCAGGAAGCAGACGCCGAAGCACCGAAGCCTAAACACCGCCGCCTAATAACTTGCTCGGCAGACACCACACTGCGCGTCTGGAAGCGTGTCGAAGCTGCTGAGGCGGAGAGTGGCGGCATCCCATCGACGATGCGCGCTGCTGCTCAGGGGGAGAAATGGGTGATCGAAGCGACGCTGCCCGCGGCGCATACAAGGGCTGTGTATGCGGTTGCGTGGAGTGAGAGGACGGGACGGGTGGTTAGCTGTGGGGGGATTCGAGGATTGTGGTGTATGGGGAAGTGGAGGAGGCGCGGACGGTGTGGGGGAGGGTGGGGATGGGGAGGAAGGGGAGGGAAGGGGAGGGGAAAGGGGGAGGAAGGGGAGGAAGGGGGGGGAATGGGAAGTGGAAGATCCTCGCCACAGCGGGAGATGGGTCATGGACCGTATGAGATTAATCATGTTACGTGGTGTCAGCGGTTTGATGGGAGGGAGAGATGGTGGTTTCGAGTGGAGATGATGGGCTGTTAGGGCTTGGGAGGTTAGTGAGTAGGGGTTGTTGTTATGAAGGGGTTTGTTGTTATGAAGGGGGTTGTTGTTGTGCAGGGGGTTGATGATGTGTGGATGGTTGGGTAGATTGCATGGAAGGAGTTTCTTGGATCTGGGGGCGTGGGATAGATCGTGGATTTGGTGGTGTATGGGGGGTGGTATATGGATATGGGATGAATTATGTGCGTGTGCGTGTCTGTATATATGCTAAGCCTGATGATATGTTCCGCCCTTGGGATTTGGGGAGCCCATAGCAAATGCTACCCGGTAGATACGAAATGGGAATCGAGTTTGCACATCTACCCACCAGGCGCCAGGCAACAAACGCTCGTACCATTTACTCACCTTCCCCTTCCCATATTTGATCTCCTCTCTCGTCTTCGGCATCTCGCCTCGGCCCTGAACTCGGGAGTATAAATCACCACCGCCCACCTCTCCCGCCCTCCTCAGCATACCACCTCACCTACCGACCATCTAGACGGCCCAGTAGGCTTGTAGTCATTGGCCATGCATACACGCAAAAGCTTCTGTATAACAGTACGGCTGGTTCATGGGGGAAGAGGAGAGCTGAGGGACGAGATAGATATCAGCGATGAGCAGAAAAGCAGAGGACAGCATCACACCAGCAAGCGAACGGATAACGACACGGACATACCAAAAACCCACTCACTCATCTCGGGCCGTGGAGGTCTCGGAGATGTCTGCAATCGGGGGGTCTACAGAGAGCGCAGTACACATGGTGTGTACCTTACATAACTCCACCTCGTCCTGCACGCTGCACGGCATCCCCGAATCCAGCAATCGTCCAGAAGCCCCCATAGAAGAAGGCTTTTTTTTCCTTGTTCCGTTTTTGTGGCTTGACCGCGGGCTGGAGCGACCCGGCTGGATTGCACTGTTGAGAATAAAAAAATGGAGAAGCGAACTGTAAAAGGACAGGAAGCCGGGGAGGGTGGGGCCGTGTGTGGATACGGTTTGCGAGATTTGTTATGTATAGAGTACCTTTTGCACGGGCCGCAACGGTGGAGAGGGGGATTGTGGTGCAATGGTCCGCAATGAGTGCGTGCGCCGTGCGTACTACTGCCTGTAGTTTGTAATTTGTTGCGTGTACTCCGTAGAGCGGGTTTACTCCGTACCACTGTGCATTATCGATTCCTCGCCTCTAGCAGACAGATAAAGCCCTAAACCACACACGTGCTCCTCTCCGCAGTGGCGACGCTGGGGACGGCGCGACGGTGTGGGGTTGGCGGCTTGGTATCGTGTCGATTCGCTAATGGGAAGAAGAGGCAAAGGGAGGTTTGGCGGTGTTGGAGAAGTTTGGTACGCCTTGTGTTTCGGGGATCTCTTTGTGCCCAGGACGCATCTGCTACTGTAAAACAGCTCATTTTACATGCCTGTATATAGTTGGTGTAGAAAAATCGATCAATATAGTCTAAAACCCCTTTACAAACCCTGCACCCTATGAACTCCACTGTTTCCTAATTAGGAAATAAGACTATAGACTCTCAACAGTCATCTGTTAAAGACTTACAGCAAGCCAGATACCTATTGTAGTTAGAGTAATTGTTAGTAATCACCTAGTGCTGTTCTGACTTTGTAATCGAAACGCCAAAGCCTATCGATTAGGCAGTGTCATACTGACATTCGTTGCACTCAGTTTGCTATCAAACTCAAGAGCAAACTTGGAAATCTCCTCCTCAAACCTACAAGTCACTATACATATTTTGGCTTATCACACCAACAACAAGAGCAATACTACTCAACGATTGCTACAACCATCTATGATTCATTACACGTCATCGCTCCTTAGTTACTGGGCCGATATTACCACATAGCATATCTCTACAACCCTCTATGATTCATTACATGACATCACTCATACTACCACATGACATATCTCTACCAACTAGAGGCCTAGGAGCATGAACGATAGCTCTAAAAGCTCCTACGAACCTCTATGATTCATTACATGTCATCGCTCTTTAGTTACCCACAAGATTGGTTAAGTTATGACATAATTTGTCTATGACATAATTTGTCTATGACATAATTTGTCTATGACATAATTTGTCTATAGGGGTACTCTGACCTTGGACCTCCTTTTACTTCCTATAGGCTATGAACCTAAGAGATGGTTCTATGGGATTCTCTTACGTCGACTACAGTTACCAAGCCTGGTTAGTCATGGAAAGTCTTGGAAAATGAGAGAACTACACTCCTTTAGCATAAATAGGATTGCCCTTTCCTTAAGAAAGGGCAAGCAGGCAATACAGTAAATCGACTAGCACATACTTCCACGTCTTTTCCAAGCTTCCAAGCATTCATCTTGTTACTCCTTGTTTCTGAAAAGTCAGTGAGGTGTTAACCTCTGACTTACCCCTGAGTTCCCAGACTCAACATTTGTTGCAACTTGTCTGAACCACTTCACTACATCACACACCTGATTGCTGCGTTGTGGAATAGTCTAAGCTACAACCCTTTGGCTCTGTTTCCTAAGACAGTGTGTTGTCTTAGTAAAATCATCCCTTCCTTGGGTGGCTAGATTCTCACATCTGGTGCACCCACCATTACACCTGTGTTAACGTAGAGCCATGTGAAATAATGTAAAATCATTAGCTGCTGACTCGTCGTACAGGTACCTTGTCCATAGAGTTACAGTAAGTACAAGCAAAGGCATTTTTATTGGATATTTCCTCGACGATTGTTTGCCAAGGTCTGTCTGCGTTGTCACAGTCTCTAAATATATAACAGCCGCGATAGCCACGGTATCAGAGGCTCACCCAGCTTCTTGAGAGAAAAGCGCATAGGCTAAACTTTGCATATTGTACGTGGTCTCTTCGATTTGGTTTAACTTCTATGTACTGATGAAGCAAAACGGACTCCTCGCCATACGCGCTACGTGTTCCTCACGCATCGAGCCCTCTTACGAGCGAGGAGAGAGCGGCACCGTCGCAGGAGCTCAAAACATGGCCGACGCTAAAGATGGCAACAGTGGTGGCGACCATTCATCGGGGGAGTAGGGGAGTATAGCGGTGTCGTCCAACATGCTCATATTGCCAGAGCGGCCAGGCTAGGCTTACAGAGGAAATCACCATCGCCAAATCGCCCGGCAAGGGGCGCGATGTAGGGATAGTGATCTCCTCTGGCGACAACACCAAGAGGGATAGAGCTGAGAGAAAGGCTAGAAAGGAGGCGGCGGAGAAGAAGGCTAAAGGAAAAACAACAAATAATCGAGTTGATAGCGGTTAGAGGGCACTGTTGAAGATGGATCCTATTTTATTTGACCAATGCCTCCTTCTACACTATATAGTTGCTGATTCCCCGAATCGCCGTCGGAGTTCCTCATTATATTTGATATTATCATCAACCTTTTGTTGAACAACGTCCTCTGCATTCTCACACCAAAACTTCGACAGAACCTCCTCGAAGTCTGAATATAGTTCTGCTGAAAATGCAGGGCAGATGTGGTCCACAAGAAGAGTAAGCATAGCATTCGCCGACGATATACAATACCAATACCAAACTCCTTTTGAATCCCACGTGTCATGCATAGCTCCTGATATTGAAATGTTATGTTCTCCCAGACCCTGCTCTTCTTCCTCTAATATATCCATAAACTCCCGTCGTATTTCGCTGAACTTAATTAAGTGATCCTCTTCTATCTCGTCAATGCGTCGTCCAGTAAGCCAGTATGGTACTGCAAGCATTTCCGCAGGAAGAGCGCATATCCACTCAAGGTCGACAAGGCAAGTAAGGTTGCATTCCTTGTCGACAAAGATGTTGGAGGGATTGACGTCGGTAAGCTGCAGCAGAAACGGCCCATTACGGCGAGCACGGTTGATATATTGATGTGAGAGAGCCCGGAGTAGCATCCTCTGGGTCATCTGGGTACGGCAGTCTCCAGCGTCGTATACTGCGTTCGGGTTGTTGAGGAGGCGCTTGTCATGGAAGGTAATCATGTCGGATACGAAGGGCTCAGTAGACGCATAGGTGTCATCCTTTTGTGCTATCCTCTGTGTGCCTTCATTCTCTAGTGCTACTATTGTACATGTAAGCGGCCGGTTTGTCAGTGTCACAGCACAATCGTCGTGGAACTGAAACGATCCTATTCTCGGCTGAGGTATACGGGCGAGAGACAAGATTATGCGTGATATGCCTTGGAACACCTCCTCCTGCAAGCCGGGTCTTCCCGTTGTGCCTCCCACGTGTTTGAAGCATCTCACCCGTGCTTGAGTCTATATACTCAAGCAGCATATAGGGCGTACGGAAATTGCTCCTCTTCTGGTGGGGCGTATATTGTGATAGGGTAGGGTATCGAAAGAGGCTATAAAAGCACTGCCAGAACAGGCGGGAGAGGCGCACATGGAGAGGTCGGTGCTCTGCGTGGGTAAATTGGCCGAACTAGACTCCAAACAGAATTAGGAACGGCACGGAATAGACTGTAGGAAGGTGGCTCACATGTCGGCTGTCCGAGAAGCCAAAGCCGTATAAGTGAGGGATACGGATATCAGGGCACTTATCCTGCATCCACATATATGCTCCCAACTCACAGCTGAGCTTCTCATCTACCGTGCCGGGGTATATGCTTTCGGCAAGCTTGTGTGGCATCGGGCATCGAAAGATAAGTTTCTTCGATAACTTGCCAAGATTTGCCTCAATAGGTACGCAAATATTGAAGCCGCCTTGGATCCATGTCGACTGCTCGAGGACAGTGTAGCTGAGCTCACTTCCTAATCCAAGGTGATGTTTAGCAATGGCTTCAATCTCTCTTCTCTCCTTCCAAAGTTCCTGCCGGAGCTCTGCTGCTGCAGGACCGTAACCTAGCTGGCGGATGACGTTCGCTTCTACTTTTTCAGCAGATTCGAATGTGATGGGGTTGCGACCGTGGAATTCGAGCGTAGTAGGCATAGCAAAGAGCTGGTTTTGAGAGCCTGTCCTCTATACACGTCACGGAACTTTGTTGAGCATCACAATATAAGCTTTTGGTAGTATCAGCGACAGCCTCGGGATACGGGAAAACTATAATGCCGAACTTAAGACAAGGAGCCTTGTTCACGTCGGCACAGCATTCGCCCGACGCTTCAGCACGTGGTCTACGCGAATCGCCGATGCGTTAAAAGTAGCTCTCTGCCCACGTCCATCCAGCTTCCCCACCGTCTTCCCCACAAAATGCCGTCCCAAGTTCTTGTTCAATTCGAGACAGGAGAATACCTAGACCTAAAGGCAGCGTTTGAAAAACGTCCTAAAGAGGCTCAAGACATTTATACGAAGTAATTCTCTTTGGGAACATTTCAACAAGAGTGCTTTCTTTGCTTAGGGTTGTGAGTATGTTCAGGGTTCGTCTTGAGGAGAATCAAGAACGCAAGCGGAGCAGACAATACGACGTGTACTCGATGCGTGCCGCCAGGGGGCGAATCCTGGATCCATTGAAGAGCGCTTTTACACATATGGACAAGAGTTTGCTATTATCGCGCTCTACATTGCCACGAATAATAACTACAAGGTCTTCAGAGACATTGGCGACCTTGACGCTAAAGATCGAGTCAAGCTCATCAAAGACGTTATTCGCCTCCCCCAGGAGCGCTACATAACTAATTTCGTGAATGAACTCAAAAGGTTACCAGTAGTGACCGACCATAAATCTTACCTATTTGCTAGACGCCGGGGGCGAATAAAGGGTAAGTAACTACACCAACATATTTAAGCCTCTACTAATCTTCATAGAAACACAACAGCTTATTCCTCCGCTAGCAAATATACGTTCAGATGCCTCACCGGCCCCTCAACCAGCGAATCAGCCCTCTCCGATCTCTCAGGCAACAAGTCCATTAAATCCTAGATATCATATTATTATATGATATCATGATATATTGTCAGAATTATGGTGTATGATATTGTCAGCATATTACATCTTGCGATATTGTATCACGCCATATATCATGATATTAATATGGTGATATAGCAATATATTACAATACTAACAATATACCTTGCTGTCATCTACTCTCGACCCGTCGTCACTAATTCAATTATCTACCCAAGCTGTGCCTCCTCCCCTGTACCAGGATTTTAGGCACTCTAATGCCTCAACTGACTCAACTCCAAGCCTATTCCTCCTTTCAATAATTGTGAGAGCGGCACTGGAAAATAGGCGTTCAGGCTCGGCAGACATCGCTGGTATTGACAGTATGTCTAATGCCATCACCGCCAGGTTGGGATAGGTTGCATGCTGTGCTGGCTCCATCCACCAGGACTTTGGGTCAACTTCTGGTGTAATACCTGCCAGGCAGTACTTGATATACTCATCAATAACTGGTGGCTGCCGCCTCTTCTGCTCAAGCCAGATTTGATGCTCAGTCTTCTCCTGTACTAGTGTAATGATGTATGACTACAGTATTCCGGCTCGCCCGGAATACGCGTAACATGCTTTATATACCACATGTACTGTAACGGCGGCACCCGTTACAATTATCCCCCCCTATAGTCCGTGACGTCCCGGCACGGATGTAGAGGCTTCTAGCGTATCATCTCGTACTTGCTTCTAGGCCCGTTACTACTCAGGATGCTAAGGTGTGTATATAATAGCTTAAGCCCCCAAGGACGCCCCCTTGTCAGCCAGGTAAGGAATTACACTGATTGCTCGCTTAGCCCACCCAACTAGCGAGCCAATCAAAACCCATTGACCAGTGAGCCGGAATACTCTTGTAATGATGTACGGTTACGCTCGCGCTACATCCCACTGAGCCAAAAAGACTACAGTATTCCGGCTCACCCGGAATATGCGTAACATGCTTTATATACCACATGTACTGTAACGACGGCACCCATTACAACTAGCTCATTTGATGACATTACTAGTTGAGGTGTTGGCTTGTATTGCTCGTCCCAAAATAGCTGCATAGATGCCTTTGCTGTTACTATCCAAGTGCTCTCCCAGTTGTCTTCAATCCAAGTCCATTTTTGAAAGGGTACTAATACCATGGCTACAATATAAGCTGGAGATCGTTCAGTCAGGCTATAGTACTTGTCTAATTTAGACCAGGCTGAATTGATACAAGGGCTAATATGAGAATCGTTGATATACTCAAGTTTGCCAAGTTCAAGCTGCTCAAGTAGAAATTCCATTGTTGAGAGAATATGCTCAATTGTTGCCCTTTGGCCCTCTGTTGCTAGTGTTGCTTGATGAAAGAACTTAAGAAAGTGGTGGATATTTGTTAGTACGACCCAGTCAATTGCCAAGTTTATATGCTCTTGGATAGCGCAGTCGATCATAGCATACCAGGAGTTCTATCGAGTCTTGTTATCTGTAATGGTGGGTGCACCAGATGTGAGAATCTAGCCACCCAAGGAAGGGATGAATTTACTAAGACAACACACTGTCTTAGAAAACAGAGCCAAAGGGTCGTAGCTTAGACTATTCCACAACGCAGCAATCAGGTGTGTGATGTAGTGAAGTGGTTCAGACAAGTTGCAACAAATGTTGAGTCTGGGAACTCAGGGGTAAGTCAGAGGTTAACAGCTCACTGACTTTTCAGAAACAAGGAGTAACAAGATCAATGCTTGGAAGCTTGGAAAAGATGTGGAAGTATGTGATAGTCAATTTACTGTATTGTCTGCTTGCCCTTTCTTAAGGAAAGGGCAATCCTATTTATGCTAAAGGAGTGTAGTTCTCTCATTTTTCAAGACTTTCCATGACTTACCAGGCTTGGTAACTGTAGTCGACGTAAGAGAATCCCATAGAACCATCTCTTAGGTTCGTAGCCTATAGGAAGTAAAAGGAGGTCCAAGGTCAGAGTACCCCTATAGACAAATTATGTCATAGACAAATTATGTCATAACTTAACCAATCTTGTGGGTAACTAAAGAGCGATGACATGTAATGAATCATAGAGGTTTGTAGGAGCTTTTAGAGCTATCGTTCATGCTCCTAGGCCTCTAGTTGGTAGAGATATGTCATGTGGTAGTATGAGTGATGTCATGTAATGAATCATAGAGGGTTGTAGAGATATGCTATGTGGTAATATCGGCCCAGTAACTAAGGAGCGATGACGTGTAATGAATCATAGATGGTTGTAGCAATCGTTGAGTAGTATTGCTCTTGTTGTTGGTGTGATAAGCCAAAATATGTATAGTGACTTGTAGGTTTGAGGAGGAGATTTCCAAGTTTGCTCTTGAGTTTGATAGCAAACTGAGTGCAACGAATGTCAGTATGACATGATCCCTGACTAGACGCTTGCCAGAACTGAGCTTGACAAAGGCCGCAATTCGTTGTGGAGATCTTTGAATATATACTACAATATTATGAAGCTTTCCAAGAGGACCTTTCCGACACCAGCTCTCCATTTCAAGCTCAGAAGGGGTATCAGAACTGCCTTGATTGTTCTCTTGTGATAGGGCTTCTTCTTCAGTTGAAAGAGAAAGGCCTGAGCAGTTAAATTGATAATATGACCATTACAACGAAGTCGGTGATGAATTGGATTGTATTCGAACTGTTCCTGTAGTACTAAACAATATAGTTAGTTATTGGTAATAGCTATTTCTAAGAGGAATAACTTGCAGGAAGAAAGCGCTCTCATCATAGTTTCATTGTTCTCAGCATTGTCCATCATAAAATAGACAACCTTCGAGGCAATTCCATACTCCTCAATAATTCTCATAATTAGTCTTGCCTGATTATCACCAGTATGTCGTCCTTCCAATTCTCTCAAAGCTAGAACTGACTGTCAGAGGTCTCCATTATCTGCAAAGTAGTGACCAATTATACCGAGAAGCGCTTTAGAGTTGGTAGAGGTCCATAGATCAACTGTGAAATGATTCTTAGACTGCGCAGATTGAAGACCTTGTTGTATACGTTGCCTCTCCGATTCGTAGGCTGTGAGGGTCCAATTTTTGATAGTGTGGTGGTCTGTAGGCAGCCAGGAATTGATGCCGGGATTGAGGAAGAAGAGAAGGTCTCTAAATTCTGAATACTCTACCATTCGAAATGGAACTGAACAACGGGAGATCCATCGTACAAATAGCTGTTTGAGTGTTGCTGGGTTGATAGTAGTAGAGAAGAATCTAGACATCGACGCTTTTTCTGGTTCTCTTCTCCATGTCGAAAGGCAGATGCAATACTAAGTTGTTGAGAGATGGCACGTTGCTCTTTCTCCTCATCTGTGATGTTATGCTCTGTTTGTAGATGTCGTGCAATAAATGCTGTACCTCCAGATTCTCTATACTCTCATGAGCAGTATTGACATCGCCAGTAGACATATTTGCCTTGAGTATATATAGTATTTACTGGACCAGGCATATGCTTCCAAACAAATGAGGTACGAGGGCATTTCTTACTTCTAATTGACTCTGTCAACTGGGTGGATTGTTGAGTTGCAGAGGCAGGTATTGATACGTGAGATTCAACAAACATATCAGGATCTAACATTGAGGGAATAGTTGATTTTGGTACTAGTGAGGCCATATTTGTCATACTGACATTCGTTGCACTCAGTTTGCTATCAAACTCAAGAGCAAACTTAGAAATCTCCTCCTCAAACCTACAAGTCAACATACATATCTTGGCTTATCACATCAACAACAGAAGCAATACTACTCAACGATTGCTGCAAACTCTTCTACTACATCTGTTTATGCTACATACATCACGGCATATCATTTGGACACTCATTGAACAAGTTATTAAGAAAATCTCCTCCTTAAGGGGGTGGGCCAATACTACCACATGGCATATCTCTACCAACTAGAGGCCTAGGAACATGAACGATAGCTCTAGAAGCTTCTACAACCCTCTATGATTCATTACACGTCATCAGTCCTTAGTTACCCACAAGACTTGGTTAAGTTATGACATAATTTGTCTATAGGTACTCTGACCTTGGACCTCCTTTTCACTTCCTATAGGCTAGGAACCCAAGAGATGGTTCTATGGGATTCTCTTACGTCGACTACAGTTACCAAGCCTGGTTAGTCATGGAAAGTCTTGGAAAATGAGAGAACTACACTCCTTTAGCATAAATAGGATTGCCCTTTCCTTAAGAAAGGGCAAGCAGACAATACAGTAAATCGACTAGCACATACTTCTACGTCTTTTCCAAGCTTCCAAGCATTGATCTTGTTATTCTCTGTTTTTGAAAAGTCAGTGAGGTGCTAACCTCTGACTTACCCCTGAGTTCTCAGACTCAACATTTGTTGCAACTTGTCTAAACCACTTCACCACATCATACACCTGATTGCTGCGTTGTGGAATAGTCTAAGCTACAACCCTTTGGCTCTGTTTCCTAAGACAGTGTGTTGTCTTAGTAAATTCATCCCTTCCTTGGGTGGCTAGATTCTCATATCTGGTGCACCCACCATTACACCTTGCCTGCTTCAAGCTTCAACTATTTCTATAGCAGCACTTCGATACTACAATGGAGGACGACCAAGCTCCTACAACTACTGCTGAACAGCAGATGCAACAACTGTTTGCCTTTATACAAACTATAGCAAACAAACTTGAGAATTTGGAAAACACCTTTCAAGCCAACACTTCAGCAACACAATCTTCAACTCAGACACATCATACAGAGCTTCCCACAGCTCCTCTGGCTATTTCGAGTACCCCAGGTGCACTTCCTAAAGTGCAAACACCAGATTTATACCATGGAGACAGGAGGAAGTTGAAGGGATTCCTTATGCAACTGGACATCTACTTCACCCTCAGGCCTCATCAGTTCACCTCAGACATTCAGAAGATCTATTTTGCTGCCAGCTACCTCCGTGGATCTGCATTCAACTTCTTTGAGCCATATCTTAGAAGACTTAGTGGCAACAACCAAAATACCACTACACCTTTGATTACCTCTTATGACCAGTTTCAAGAGGAACTTACCAGGACCTTTGGAGACATCAACGAAACTGCTACAGCAGAAAGAGAGCTACAGAAGCTATGTCAAAAGACCTCTGCTGCTCAGTATACAACAGAATTTAGGAGAATCACTTCTCACTTGACTTGGAATGAAGAAGCCTTAGTCTTCACTTACTACCAAGGGCTCAAGAGCTCTATTAAGGATGAACTCAGCAAAGAAGAACGCCCTACAACACTTCAAACGCTTATAGAGAAAGCTGTCAGACTTGATGATAGGCTTTTTGAAAGAAGAAAGGAGAAGAACCAAGACTGGCATCCAACAAGAAATTTCAACAATTACACCTCTACACCAACTGCTAAGGACTCAGCACCTGAACCTATGGACTTAGACGCCTCTATAAAGAGATCTACAGCAAATCCAGCACCTCAGCCTACAGGAAACCCTCAAAAACTGAAAAGGGGTAAACTTACCCCTCAAGAAAGAAAACACAGAATGGACAACAACCTTTGTTTATACTGTGGCAAAGGGGGACACAGAATTCAGGAGTGCTATTCAGCACGAGGGAGTGCTGATTCAAAACATATAGCAGCCTCAGACACAGTCACAACTGCTATTCCTGAAAAACTTGAAAAATCCCTAGCAGGCACAACTTCAACTGAGACTATAACTTCTCCCCTAGACAACAAAGATGTGTCGATGGTGCTTTCTCAGAGTCTCACACACCTGTTAATCCGTATTCAACTCCATTTCAAACAACAGGTGTTGTCTACAAGGGCTATGATAGACTCAGGGGCAACAGGCAACTTTATATCTCAAGACCTCATCTTGACACACCAGTTACCTACAATTCCCAAACGCACTCCAGAGTTGCTCCGAGTCATTGATGGAACTCCTATCAGTTCAGGTTCCATTACCTGCAACACCCCAGTACTCAAACTTGAGATTCCCCTAGGAAAATCAACATTTTCAGACACCATCTCTTTAGATGTTATACCAATGAAGTACCCAGTTATCCTAGGTCTTCCATGGCTTCAAAGGCATGATCCAACTATCAATTGGAAGCATTTATCGCTTGGGTTTAGCTCAAATCCTGAGCTCAATACTGAAAAAACCCTTCAAGCCTCAGTTACCCCTATTCAGGTCCAAGACTCAAACTTGTCCCAGATCAAGGATTTTGACCAAACTATGGACGATATATCATCTCTGATATGGGTTAAACCTTTCCAACCTGTCCTGGAGATAGCAGCTACTTCAGATTTGGAGAAATCATCTCAGGAGGTCATTTTGCCTTTAGCATACCAAGACTACCAACATCTTTTTGACAAGGCAAAGGCATCAATTCTGCCAAAGCACCAGCCTTATGACCATGAGATACCACTCGCAGAAGGCTCAATGCCTCCCTACGGCCCTATCTACTCTCTATCTGAATTAGAGCTGAAAACTCTCAGAGAATACCTAGATGAGAACCTTAGTTCTGGCTTTATCAGACCTTCTTCCTCACCAGCAGGAGCTCCCATTCTCTTTGTCAAGAAGAAAGATGGCTCCTTGCGTCTCTGTGTTGATTATAGGGGCCTTAATGCAGTCACTGTTAAAAACAGATATGCTTTACCCCTTATCCCTGAGCTCATAGATAGGCTCTCTTCAGCAAGGATCTTTACCAAGTTAGATCTCAGGGGAGCTTATAACCTGATACGCATCAAGGAAGGTGATGAGTGGAAGACAGCATTCAGAACACGCTATGGTCATTTTGAATACCAGGTAATGCCTTTTGGGCTTGCCAATGCACCTGCTTCTTTCCAAGCTCTCATGAATGATATTCTAAGACCTTACTTGGATATCTTTGTTGTTGTCTACTTAGACGACATTCTTATATACTCTTTAGACACTCAAGAGCATGTTCTACATGTTAGACAAGTCTTAGAGAAGCTATCTCAAGCACAACTCTTTTGCAAACTTGAGAAATGTCTTTTCCATATGTCTCAAGTTGATTTCTTAGGACATAGAATTTCAACAGAAGGCATTCAGATGGACCCTGAAAAGACAAAAGCAGTACAAACGTGGCCTATTCCTTCCAGCATTAAAGAGGTTCAGTCTTTCCTTGGGTTTGCCAACTATTACAGGAGGTTTATACCAAGATATACATCCTTGGCTTTACCCCTTACTCAATTACTTCACAAGGACACTTTGTATCACTGGGATAAGACACAGCAAGATTCTTTCGATGCTCTTAAAGGAGAATTTAAAGAAGGGAAAATGTTACTACACTTTAACCCCTTGAAACCTGCCACTCTTGAGACAGATGCCTCAGATTTTGCCATTTCTGGAATCTTATACCAAGCTCCAAAAGACAACCAAGAAGAGCTACAGCCTGTGGCATTTTACTCAAGAAAGCTATCAGCAGCTGAACAAAACTATCCCATTACAGACAAGGAACTGCTTGCCATAGTATGTTCTCTAAAGCATTGGAGATGCTACCTTGAAGGGGCAAACTATCCTATCACTATTTACAGTGACCATTCAAATCTCTTGACCTTTACAACCACTAAACAGCTCAATCGACGACAAGCAAGGTGGTCTGAACAACTAGGAGGTTTTGACTTTGTTATAAAACATGTCTCAGGGGCCAAGAATCAAAGAGCAGATCTCCTCTCAAGAAGACATGACTACCAAGATTCTGCTAAAACTAGCAATACAAAGGCTCTGCTAGACTCAGCAAAGCTTATAGCAGCATCTTTAAGCAACCCTAGTACTACAGAGGACTTAGGGGTAAACTTATCCCCTCAAGACCAAGTTGCCCCCATTACCTCTTCTCAGGAACCAGAGACCTTTAAAGACTATACACCCTCAGCAACACTTCTTAAAGCATTCAAAGATGCTTACAACCATGATCCCTTTGCGAAAAGAACTTTGGAATACCTCCAGAAGAAAGGTTCCTCTCTTGAGAAAGTTGGACTACAGAATTTCTCAAAAAATCAGCATGGACTTCTCTTATTCAAGAACTATATCTATGTCCCAAGGGATAAACGATTACAGCTACACCTCCTACAGCAGTTCCATGATGCTCCAGCTGCAGGGCACTTTGGCTTTGCAAAAACTTATGAACTTCTAACAAGAAAGTTCTACTGGCCTAGTCTAAGGACTACTCTTCAAGACTATATATCTTCTTGCACTACTTGCAACTTGAACAAACCTACACGGCAAAAGCCCTATGGCCTCTTGCAGCCTCTACCTATACCAGAACGCCCATGGGACTCCATATCCATTGACTTTATAGTCAAGTTGCCTCCTTCTATCCCAAAAGGGGGTGCTACCCCTTATGACTCTATCCTTGTGGTGGTAGAAAGGCTCACAAAAATGGCACACTTTGAGCCTTGCAATGAGACTATTACAGCTTCTAAACTTGCGTGGCTATTCCTCAAGGTGGTCTTTAAATATCATGGAATTCCTGGACACTGGATCTCAGATAGGGGAGCAGTTTCACTTCAAACTTTTTTAAGGAGTTCTCTAAACTCTTAAACATGGAACAACGCTTCTCTACAGCTTATCACCCTCAAACAGATGGCCAGACAGAGAGAGTCAACTCTGTACTTGAACAATATCTAAGAATTTATACAAACTATGCTCAAGACAACTGGGCAGATCTTCTCCATCTTGCAGAATTTACTTACAACAACACGGTCTCTAACACCACAAAAGAGACACCTTTCTATGCAAACTATGGTTATCACCCTAGTTTGAAGTGGCAGAACTGAATTGTCCTGAAAATTTCAA
>NW_020167588.1:0-16043 GCF_001641265.1 Pseudogymnoascus destructans | reverse complement strand
GCCACAAATTCCAACTCCAAATATCCGACGCCTTAATCCGGTAAACGGTCAGCCATACTATATCTAATTTCAGGGCCATTCCTCAATGCTCTACTTCTGGTCTTCCCTCTCTAGACGCTATATCATGCAATCTTTGTTCTAGCGAGTACACAGTTCTGATCAGAATATTCACAGTCGTGCCAGCGTTCTCAGCTACTCAATATTTGTTAGCATGTGATATGTGAAGAAAATACCCCCAAGGAGTGACAATAGATGCCTACCAGTCTTTGCCACAAACGCCCTTTCGTTTGCAGAAAGGTCGCCGTCCCTCTGCCACCGTTTATAGAAAGCGCCGGGCCTGTTGATCGTAGCAACGTACTGCTCGTCATTTGCAGATATAGGCTTTTGGACCTTTAACCTGCTTTGGACACGGCGCAGACGCTCAGACACGGGCGTTGCTATATTTGGTCCATTCCGCGTAGGTTTGGCGAATCCTCAATTGGAAATAGGTCGAGAATTTGCTGGGACACTACAAAATCAGCGAAGCTCTCTCCCGGATCCATATGGGGTCGGTGAGCTGCGTCTGGAAATCTTACCTTTACTATCCCGTTCACCTGACCAGGTTTGATGGTACCAGTTCAAATAGCGGTCCAACATATCGCCACTCATGTTGAACACATCGGCCTCTGTGACTTTAGCTTCCTGGCCTGGAGTGGCATCACCGCCGTCCATCGCCATGCCACTCCAGTCATCCAGTCAACCCTCAGTGCGCTCGGGTCTTTGAGACTCTCTGGAGTTCGTATCATATTGTCGAATGGTTGCAGGAGTTTGGTTGATATCACGACCAAAGCCGCAACTTGCAATTCAGGGTATTCGCTCAGTTTGTGCCGTGATAATGTGTTTGGGTATTGAAACCTTACTCCCAGAGCTTCAGCTAGGTGGCAACAAGACCCGTAAATTTCCACTTCCTTTTGGTAAGCAAGGTGTGTTAGTCATGCTGGATGACTGGAGCAACTTACAAGGCAGACAAAGGTCCTTCACAAACCGGAATATTTATCAGAGATGTGTTTAATGGCGGGAATAAGATGTTGAAATTGGTTGTGAAGTTAATCATTAGCTCCCCGATACATTGGTGCAAGCGGCCTCTCCTCAGAGATGATCTAGTCTCCAGAGCAGAGTAGTATTTGGGTGGTAGATGAGACTTCATATCAGCCGGGATATCTCGAATCTGGAATCAATTAGCACTTTTGTGCACGTGCAACGGCCGTCCAAAGAATATTAGATAACGCACCACTCGAAAGTAAGGGATTTCATGCTGTTCAGCCCATTTCTGGAGATCTCCCACTGAGACTGGTAGTCTCAAAAGTAATATTGCCATATAACATAGAGCCAAGCTCTCAATAAGCTTCGGCAAACCCCTTTCTCTTGCAATTTTCCGATGCCTCCTGCCCATTTCCATCCCAACACTATCATCTTCCCCTTCTGTCTCCCCTCGCTTGTTGAACTAAACCCAGACCCGTCTCTTGCATTCCTTTCGTCTTCTCCTATGCCCCTAATATTCCTTATCCTCACTGCCCATAAATCTCGAATAACGGTCTCAAGTTCAGGTGGCATTCCTCTCGCGGTTATGAGCCACATAGCCTGCCTCCTCAACACCACTTGCCAACATTGTGCATAAAGCTTAATGGCTTCGATTCCATCATAAACTATGCCAGTTGCTGCTGCCTCCTTTCGCCTTTTTCTTGTTTTTCTGCCCTCTGTGTTGAAGTCATCTTCATCTGCTGCAACCTGTGTAAAACCTTCCTGGACGTGCCCATGTGACTTGCAAACGCGTTTACCATCCTGGATATAGTAATACCGTGACCGACACCCAGTTGTAGTGCAAGTTTCGCCCTTTGAGAACTTGTGGAAGTCGATGCTCGAATCCATGATTGATGCCCCACTACGTAGGAAACATTTCAATACTATCGTGACTTTTAGCTCCAGTTCCCACGTGCCGAAATCACATGAACGGTCGCAACTTCCTTCCACGAATGAACTTTTTGTAACTAGGCAAAGATCTGGCAAATTATTGCATTATATACGAGCAGTGTGTTTGGCTACTTAAGGCTCGTAATATCTACATTGCTGCCACACAATTCCTACTCTTTTGACTCCAATTCAACGACACATACTCAAATAATTATGGCAGTTGGTCAGTCAATTTTAGTAGAGGGACTGTTATTTTATTTTTGGCTATCTACAACGATAACTATCATCGCGTTCGTTACAGTCACTGTTGCAAGCTTGGTAGTCGTAGTCGCGACGTGTTGCGACTCGCTAGCGACAGACTTCACTGACTGTAGAACCCGATAAATGTACCAGTAGAATAGGAAGGCAAAGCGATGCGAACAACCACCAAGTTGCCTTTACAACATGACGATCACAAAAATCTAGCCAGGCAGGTGCCTGACAGGCTAGTTATGCCAAGCCGATGAGGGGTAACGAGCCATGGTATGGAAGAAGGCTATTCCGTACAGGCCCAGAGATACATGTCTTGACTTAAACCTCCTTCGCATCGATACAAGCATTCTCGCCCATGGCGGAAATGATAATAACGACTAGATACTATGTTAGCGATGCGTTCTCTTGTCGTCCTGGTTTAAAACTTACCACCTGACTTCTCATCATCCTTGCTGCTCGATGATCTTTTGATGACTTCTTGTCTCTTATCATCGCCAGCAATGGGCTCTGGCATCTTGATATCATCTCTGGTGTTTCCGGTAGCCTCATCGTACAGGTTAAGGAAACCATCATCGAGAGTGAGCTATATAGTATTAGCGTTTGGACCTGCATTTTGCGGTTGGTTGTGTCTTACGAAGGCGTATTCCTTGCGCGTAACGTTGGGGACATCCATGTTGTGGGTGGATGGGGAAAGATCCTCCAACTTCTTCTTGGTGAAGATGTCTTCAGCGATGAGATGAACCTTGGCGTGTCCATGCTTTCCGGTCTTGGAGGTCGACATGTCGATGATCTTGCAAGGACGGTTCTTGATGAGAACATGTCCACCCTTCCTCAAGGCAGAACACTGCATGGGGTAGGTCAAAGACGCACCCGCATCGGCAGAGTCGATGGTGTAATCTTGCTGTAAAAAAGTTAGTATTGATGATGGGCGCAAGTTCCACCGATTGTCATATAGATTGAAAGCACTAGACTGATGGCGGGGGAAGTGCGGGGGTTTCTTGGAAAACTGCTTACAGAGTCGGCGTCCGCCATTTTGGCTGCAATGCAAAGTGAAAATGGGAGTTGTTAGATTGTCGCGAGTCTGGAATATGCTCCAGGAGAGAATTTGAGACGAATAGAGGGGCGAGGCGTAGTGGGAGTAGAAATAGAAAACCGACTTGGTGGTGAGTTGTGGGATCTAACGAGTTTAGACCCGCACTAGTTCGCCAATTTCTTTAGGTAAGCTGATGAACAATAAGATGGAACCGTTTCGGCTGGGTGTGACCATGCGGCCATTGGAACACGCCATGAGGAACGCCGACAGGAGTTATCGGCGAGACACGTACGTGTAGACTACATTTTGGCTCTTCAACATTTAGTCATTCAGTGATTGAAAGAACGAAGAGGTCTTTGTTGATGCCTCCGAAGAGTCACTGAGATGTGGCTCGACAGGCTGTCTGGGACTTCCACTCCAGCACTTCGTCCCAACGCGTCCTCTACTCCCCAATCGCGATCGTACTCTCCCGTCCCAAGAAAAACGAGCCGCCTTCTGCCCCAAACTGGGCCTCAACGTCCAAATTTTTCTCCACGGTCTTCGTCTTTGTCTGCCGTTTCCAATGATTCTACAACGTCATTGCTAGGGAATTCTCGGAAACCCACGGACAGCTCCAGTTCGAATTTGAGAAACATAACTCTCACTTACTCAGATCCAATACAGGTCCTTGACAAGCTTCTGAACATTGACCTGGGAAACTTGCCGGTCGCTGATAAGGATGAAATATGGGACAATGATGAATTACTGGGCAATGTTGACTTCACTGGGTTGGCACTGCATGAATTCGTTCAAGAAGACGACGTGAACACGGTCCAAGTGTCAGAGGCACCGGCGGCTGCAAGATGTTAGTGTTTTGCAATTGACATATGGATTTCCATGCTGACCAAGTAAACACAGATGAGATCGATAAAGCTAGATTCGAAGACCTCCATCAATCTATCCGCGCTTGCAACGACATTCTTAATTCGGTTGAACTAAACTTGACAAGCTTTCAAAATGATCTGGGTGACGTTTCTGCGGAGATTGAAACATTGCGAGCAAGATCAACGACACTAAGCTCCAGGATTGAAAACCGGAAGGTTGTAGAACTTGGATTAACACCAGTTGTTGAAGATATCACTGTTTCGCAAACCATTGTGAAAACGATATCAGAAGGCGACATTGATGAGTCGTGGATTGTTGCCCTGAATGTGGTTGGAAAGTGGTCAAAGGCATTAAACGCCAAGGCAATTGAGGCACACAATATAAAGAGCATTACTGATTTAAAGCCCTTGCGTGACCAGCTTGTTAATATTGTGAGTAAATCAAATCGTCATTTTATGTGAGCTCTATGTTGATCCCGGGACATAGGCCATCGAAAGGATCCGGGACTTCCTAGTCGCCCAGATTAAGGCTCTACGATCACCGAATATAAACGCTCAGGTCGTTCAGCAACGTCACTTCATTCGATACAAAGATCTGTTTTCATTTCTATGGAATCATCATCAGACCTTAGCCGAAGAGATTGGACAGGCTTACATGAACACCATGAGATGGTACTATTTAAATCATTTTACTCGATATGAGAGGGCGCTCTCAAAAGTTAAAATACATGCAATAGACAAGCATGATGTTCTTGGGAATGATGACAGTCCACGCAAGAGCACGCTGCTTACCACGTCAAAGGCAACTGGGCCGCCGCATGATGCCTTCAGCCTGGGACGACGCAACGACATCCTCACGACATCAAACCAATCGGCTTTACCTAGCCATTTAGCAGAAGACACGGCGACTCATTACCTCGAGTTCCCATTTCGCAACTTCAACCTGGCTCTCATTGACAACGTTTGCGCCGAGTACTCGTTTCTCACCACTTTTTTCTCGCCCTCTCTTTCATTCCATACCATAGCGCGCTACTTCAACTATATCTTCTCGCCCACATTTGAACTTGGTCACACTTTGACGAAGAGCCTTGTTTCTGAGACTTTTGACTCGTTCGGCCTGTTACTGTGTGTGAGACTGAATCAAAAATTCAACTTCAAATTACAGAGGCATAAGATACCTGTTGGAGACAGCTACATCAATGGAACGAATATGCTTCTATGGCCACGCTTCCAGGTCATCATGGACTTGCACTGCGAGTCGGTTCGGAAACTAACGGCTAACTTGCCCACGGCACCGCCAACGTCGAAAGCCGAGCTGGCCAAGCAGTCTGCTGCGCCTTCTTCCATGGCACAACGTTTCGGGCAACTCATCCAAGGAATATTGGAGCTGAGCAAGGAAACTGGAGATGACGAACCTGTAAGCACAAGCTTGGCAAGGCTTCGAAGTGCTCTGGAAGCATTTTTAGCCCGAGTGGCGAAAACTATTGAAGGGGAAAGAAAACGCGAGAGGTTTTTAGAAAATAGCTTCTCTCTGATTTTGACAATTATTGGAGATGCACAGGGTAAGCTGGCTACTGAGCAAATATCTCAGATCCAGGCAATGATGACTACTGCATCGCAAGATACCAAATGAGAATATATTTTATTTTCCCATAACTGTGATATTTCACGTTCAAATATAGTTGAAGTGAGACAATTAAATTATTGTTAGTCGGCCTTCTACGGCTCTTTTTGTTTTTTTGGAATTCACCAGCTTACGGTGATTCGTACACAACAATAATGCGCAGATACGTTGAGTCTAGACAATTCAATCCTGAATAGCAGCGCCCGACGAGTACTAGACTGGGGTACTTGATGCCTGACCACAATGTGGAGGGGGTCATCGGCCCCGTTTATCTGTGGCAATGCCTCGGCGGCAACAAGAGCCAGTAACTCATCACGATGATGAGAATCACGAAACAGGTAAGTTATTAAAAGGTTTCGTTAGTCTACTATTTACGTTTGCTAGATCTACTTTTTGCTAAGCGCTTGGCAATAACTAGGTAGCTTACTCGAATCGCTTCTGGACGAGCTCTTCGTAGTAGATATCCGACTAAAATTATGAGTACTCGAGGAACTCGTCGAAAAAACTACTCGGGCAACACTAAGAACAAACATTGCAACGTCTATATTTGCTTTCCAACCCTTCTAGACCAATGTCGCCCCTGTCGAGTTTCACAATATGCGTGTCGGTTGGGGCGCACGCTGCATGGTGCATGAGGCTGGGTATAGGTCGGCGCCTACGAAGCGCCGAATGACTTCAATCGAGGACACACAAGGCTCAAGGCAACAACGATGATTGTACTTACTCAGAGCTTGCAGATGCCTGTAAAAATTTCCTGGAGAAATAAATATTTCTCCTAAATATGTCTCTCGAAAACCCGAATACTTACGACGACGCTGGCAGCAGATAACAATCGCTACTGGAAGGGACGGCTCCATTCGAATCGTCCACCTAGTAGGCTTCTTGTTTCTCCACAGGGCTCCAATTTTATGATAATAATGGATGCTGTTGGCGCTATTGGCAGTATTGTCCAGATACTGGATGCAACGGCCAAGTTGATCGATTATCTGAAAGATGTTCGCGCCGCAGAGAAGCAGATCTTAAGTTTCCAGGCCGAGATTGAAGTTATTCGCTACATTTTATGTGCTCTCAACACATCGGTCGACGAAAATCCGAAGATATTTCATGTAACATTAACAGTCATTGGTGCGGAAGACGGAATCCTTTACGAATTTAACTCGTTCCTCGTCAGCTTCAAAGGGAAATTAGTGGCGAAACCAGGAAGGAAATTATTATGGCCTTTCGACAAATCCCGCATAAAACAGGACCTTGAAAAGATACAAAGATACAAGACCATTCTTATTTGTGCTCTTCTAAATGATTCCATGTTCGTATGCCATTTCTTCTTCGAGCATGCCGGCTCATCAATCATTACATTGGCGCTTCTCATTTCTAGTCGCTGAAACCACACGATTATAAAAACGGGAACTAGCTGATATAAAACCTTATTTAGACTATTAACGAAGGAAATTAAAGACGGGGTCGACATAATTAAACACGGTGTTGAAGAGATTACCCACAGTGTTGATAGCATATCAACAGCACTCGAACAACAAAAAAAGCATGATGTTCTCGAGTGGCTATCTCCATCGCGGCGCATTGACTTTTCTCAACAACAAGCAGCACTTACAGCTAAAAGGGCCAAAAACACTGGACGATGGCTAATAGAGTCCGAGCCGTTCAGGCTGTGGCTAGATGGAAAACAAGACTCGATAATTCTGAAGGGCGGCGGCGGCATGGGCAAGACAATGCTGGCGAGCACGGCCATCGAGTATCTCACAAGACTCACTGCAATCAGGCCAGAGAGAAGTGCAGTAGCATATGTATTTGGAAACTGGGCTCACGCTGATAAATTTAACGCCCAAAACTTACTTGCGAGTCTGCTGAAACAGCTTCTTTCAGTGAAGGGTATCAAACTGCCAGAGACGTTAGAGGAGCTGCACTCCTCTAAAAACTATCCTACTTACTCTCAGCTATGTCGCCTGCTTCAATTGGAAGCTGGAAGATTCTCAAAGACTTTTATTGTTATCGATGCACTCAATGAACTTGACGAAGAGACTCAGGATAAGTTACTGAAGATTCTCAGTGAGTTGCAAACCAGCTTTGCAATAAAGTTGATGGTAACGTCTCGGGATCCGTATCGAATTTTGCAGTATATCGCATCGGCCACGCAGCTTGATACTCGAGCAACTAAAGAAGACCTTAACCTGTGGATGGACGAAAGTCTGAGAGCGTTACCACCTGGCTGTTTTGTTGCCAAGTCGCCGCTTGAAACCCACCAAAAAATTAAGGGCACACTAGCGCAGGCTGCCGACGGCATGTGAGTTTAATGCCACCTCTTGCGGGAAACTACAGACTGGGCATGGAAGCTTATCAATTCAATCAGGTTCCTTTTGGCAAAACTCAGTATGAGTGCTATTTCGAAGGTTTCGAACCGCAAAAAGCTTAATCAGGCTTTAGAGTCTATAGCAAGCGGTGGCTATTCGTTGGATGATGGATACAATGATACAATGAAACGCCTGAAGGCTCAATCCAGCGGAATGCTGACCGATTCGATCATATTACTATCTTTCGTAACCCATGCTTCTAGGGAACTCACAGTCTCAGAGCTAGAGCACGCACTAGCAATTGAAGTCAACGAGTCATCCTTCGACACAGACAATATTTCAGACTTGAGAGAAGCTATTGATTCATGTAGTGGACTTCTTGAGATTGACCCCGAGGATCAAAAGGTCATGCTGGTCCACCGTAAGTTTATCTCTCTGCAGTTGCCTATGTTATATGCTGACGATTAGAAGACACCGCCAAGGAGTATTTTGATCGTACAAAAGAAACGCATTTCCCTGATGCAAGCGCAATGATTACCGAGAGATGCCTCGCATATCTTTCTGACAGTAATCTAACGGATTCATGTCAATCTTATGAAAGCTACAATTTGAGAGTAGCGTCCTTCCCGTTTTTAGAGTACGCTGCACAAAATTGGGGATTTCATGCTTCCCAGGGAGAAGTTCAGAGGACTCTAAGTGCAAATATTTTAGCCTTTCTACGCAAGACATCTAATGTCGCGTGTTCTGCCCAGGCACTGCTTCAGTCTCCGGACCACTGGTGGTATGTTCATGGATCAATTGAGCCACAGATGTCCCAGGATATCTCAGGACTTCACATCTGTGCATGGTTTGGACTTCTTCTTACAGCAACTCAACTCATCGAAGAGGAAGTAGATGTGAATATTACCGACCATAATCAAAGGGGTCCCTTGTGGTATGCTGTTTACAACAGGAAGAAAGAAGCTGTCACATTGTTGCTGAAAAACGGGGCAGAAACTTCAACTGAAGGCCCTCTGTTGCCAGTTTTTGAAGAATGTGTCAGGAGCAGTGACCCAGAGATTGTCGAAATTCTGGGCGGCTTCCAGAATTACAGCGCTGATTGCTGCGGCGACATGTTGAAGCTAGCAGCCCAAAATCCTCACTGTGGTGCCGACATGGCGGAGCTGGTGCTCAATTCATACCCCAGCGTTCCAATAGAGGAAATATATGAAGGGTTCATACTATCAAGTGCGTCCAACCACTTGTGTGGCAAATCCATTTTAAGCATGCTCATCAACCGTGGGTGGAAGATTCCTGTTGATCTGAACATAATCAGGGTCTTATCAGAAAATATGTCATCCGGAGCAGATATTCTTAAATGTTTATTATCTCAGGGTGATATCGATCCCGATCCTTCTATTTTTGAGGTTGCGGCTTGTGGGTTGGCAAGCGATGTTATGGAAGCACTCCTGGATTATCAACCGGAATTTCAATTTAATGTGGATATACTCCCACTCACGGCGCGGGGTAATGAGGAGATGTTCCTCACGGTCCTCAGGCGCCATCCACATTTCGAAGTTACGCAACAAATGCTGGATAGGCTGGTTCAAAATACTGCTCTAGGATCGGCAGCAATGGAAGCGCTTCTCGAACATGCACCGCCAGGGACTCTGAAAATCGACGACGGTATCGTCATGTCCGCTCTTAAAGCTACATACAATGGATCTCATCTTATACCATGGCTTCTAAGCCACTATGAAAATCCCCAGGAAAAAATCTCGGAGAAGATATTGGTAGCGGCGGTGGGAGGCAACGATGCTATCAGAATTCTCAGTATTATCAAGTCATTCGAACCAACATTCAGGGTGACCTCTAGGATGCTCTTAGTTGCTGTATCAGGTCTCGGGACATATACTACATCAAGAAGCGAGGTGCTTCAGTGGCTATTGCAGCATGATCCAACTTGCAGGATTGACGAAGTTTCCATGGTTGAGTTCCTCAAGCCCGGTAACAGCATTTCATTTGACATGCTACTATCTTATCAGCCGCAACGGCTCACATGTCCCCTGGTTTTTGCCTGTGCCAGGTCCGTAGAGGCCTTGGAATTGCTCATACGCCAAGGAGAGGATATTTCCGATCCAGATATTATCGACGCCATGACAGAAGCTGTTCTGAGGACGGGTCGTGATGAGGACTGGATTTCCAAAATGCTAGGCCATATTCAAAAGCAACGCCTGCGCATTACATCCGCTTCATTAAAAGCTGCGGCTGCGAATAAGAACACGTCTGGTGCTATAAAGTGGGTCTTAGACTACGATTCCACTTTAGAAATACCTTCTGAACTCTTCGAAGAGGTAGCATGGACGCCTGCTAGTGCTCCAAAGTTGGAACTCTTAGAAAAGAGGAATAGAGGAGTTGAAATGACGGAACGATTGTTTATAGCATCAGCAAAGTCTAAGGATGTAAGAACTCTTCGATGGGCGCTAGACCGATCTGATGTTGTGCATATTACACCTCGAGCCCTGGAATATGCAGCAGGCGTGTATTCCTACAAAACGGACAATGTTACCCGTATGAAATTGATCACAACCAAGAACCCATCAATTACTATTACAGAGGAAACATTGAGGCGGACATGCCAGATTGCATCGAGGGATATTAAGCCCCTAGAATGGTTATTGGCCGAGTATCCTCAGCTGTCTCTCACAGAAATTCCAATGGCTGCTCTCCTTCGGGGCGGACAATCTTCAGCAGTTGTGAAGACCATCAAGGAGCACCTCCCGAAACTAAACATTACGCAGACCCTGTTGACTGCAGCTGCTAAAAATGAGTTTACGGAAAAGGCCTTGGAGTTGATATTAACTTTCGACATCGGGGGATTACTCTCGGAATCGATTCTTACAACTATAGCAGGATCCAAGCATGCGGCATCAAAATTTAAAGTTCTCCTCAGGCTGCATTCAGCCTCTGTGAGCGTATCAGATATTGTACTTCGAGCTGCGTCTGAGACTCCCCATGGATCAGGTGCACTGCAATGGCTGGTCTGGTTCTCAGAACCCAGAAAGCCGAACCATACGCCTGTTTTGCCGTATGACGCAATGGTATGGTATCTTAATCGAGATCCATCACCTACCATTACGCAGAAGATGCTTGTGGCAGTGGCACACCAACCGTGGGGTGGAGATGTGCTAGCCCTGCTTCTCAAGCGCAACCCATATTTATCATTTCCAAGGAGTTGATGGAAGCAGTTTGCTACAACTGGGAGTTTGGAGAACACCAATGCAGGCTCCTACTCAGCCACCATAAGCACACCAGGGTCTCGGAGGATATCCGCTCTGCGGTCTTGAAATGGGCGAGCGGTACGACGTCCAGTATATATAAACTTATCAGGGAGCATAACGACGACATTGATTTTCGGTAACCCCTGAAATACTGCCCGTGGATATCTGACACGCATCTCTCAACGATATTTTGGATACAATGGACTACGAACTGCTCATTTCACAGAGGGTGCCAGCGACCTGAGTCTCCATCGTCTCTATCCCAGCCAATTCACGAAACGAAACAAACCCTACGATCTGCTAATGATATATGATACGACATGATATGACAAATATTTACTGCTATTTATTCTCGATTTGTTCTCGATTTTTCACCGCGATTACCATCACTCCCTGCAACTATTTTGAGTTGGCCGTCACACTGTTTGGTGTGCTTGTAGCTAGTTTAGATGTATTTTTTGTAGTTTTATTGATAACGTAACGTATGGGGTAGTCGGACATATGGGGTAGTCGGACAAAAAGTTTATTCTACTCTAGTTGACCGAGTCCTACGTGCCACACACTCCTCCAATTCCAATTCTGGGTCGCTTGAATCGTTCTCTACCTCTTCCTCTTCAACTTCCTCGTCTACTTCTTCAATTGGCCGTTTGCGTGGCCTTCCACGTGGTCTTTTCTCGGTTGACTTCAACTCTGCCTCCCGGACAATTTTCAACACTTCCTCGGTACTGAATACAAATTCGCCTTGCAACTTAATTCTCTTGCCCGTAGTTCTTTTCTTTCGTGTCTCAAGTATCTCTTTGTACTCTTTCACCTCCTTCCGAAGGATGCTGAGTTCAGCATTCTGACTTTCAACCAGCCTAGTCATTCTCTTGGCATAGCGTCGAGTTGGTGAAGCAGGAGAGTCACAAGTTGCCATACTTGAATTAAATACTAAATTTGCATGCCTTAGTTCAGTTCCATCTGGAGGAGAACTTCGGAGTATTGAGAGATCCAGAGTAGTGATATTGGTTGAGTTTTGAGGAGTGCGAGGTGGTTCGGTTGGTGGAAGTGGAAGGTTAGCCAGAACTCTTTCTGGGAGAAAGGGTATTAAACCTGCTGCCCTCCACCCACTTCTAATATTTTGAGGTATAAGACCCTTCTATAGAATACACCGGAAGATTTCAACCCAGTGGGAGCGCTGGATTCGCTTTATTCCTGCTCGAGTATACCGATCTACTTCCTGAGCATGAAATCACTTAAGAGGTCCATACACCCCAATATCAAGTGGTTGGAGTAGATGAGAGCAATGAGGCGGTAGAATAAGAAGGTCGATGTCATTCTCAATGCACAGTGCAATCATATCGCCAGTAATGTGACTAGAATGGCCATCCATAATCAACATTCGCAGGTGATTTCCAGACTTTTTGCATGACTCAGGCTCAAATACATTCCGCAACCACTCAAATCTATGACTGTTTGAAGTCCAGCCACTATTACTTGTTGAGAAGTGCCACCGTCTGCATCAATGCATTCAAGTACAGTTATCCACTCCTGCTTCCCAGCTGTGACCTTCCAATTGGATTTCAAGGTAGAATCAACAATTATTCGCGTGGATTGAGTCTCTCCAACTGCAAAACCTGTCTCATCCATATTATAGATGTTGCATGGCTTGTACTTTCGCTCTTCAATTCGTGCTTTAAACGCGTCAAACCAAGCTGAAATCTTTATAGGAGTGGCTTCTTTATGTCGTGCAGACTCTAGTTGTCTTGAGTAGACCCCTTTAAAGTTTGGATGTCGTTTTAAGAATCTATAGATCCATTCATGGCCTATGGGGGTAGGATTGTGTCATACTGACATTCGTTGCACTCAGTTTGCTATCAAACTCAAGAGCAAACTTAGAAATCTCCTCCTCAAACCTACAAGTCACCATACATATCTTGGCTTATCACACCAACAACAGAAGCAATACTACTCAACGATTGCTGCAAACTCTTCTACTACATCTGTTTATGCTACATACATCACGGCATATCATTTGGACACTCATTGAACAAGTTATTAAGAAAATCTCCTCCTTAAGGGGGTGGGCCAATACTACCACATGGCATATCTCTACCAACTAGAGGCCTAGGAACATGAACGATAGCTCTAGAAGCTTCTACAACCCTCTATGATTCATTACACGTCATCGCTCCTTAGTTACCCACAAGATTGGTTAAGTTATGACATAATTTGTCTATAGGTACTCTGACCTTGGACCTCCTTTTCACTTCCTATAGGCTAGGAACCCAAGAGATGGTTCTATGGGATTCTCTTACGTTCACTACATGATTAGCAAGCTAGTTGTGGGTCGCACTTGATTTCTAATACATTTACCAAGCCTGGTTAGTCATGGAAAGTCATGGAAAATAAGAGAACTACACTCCTTTGGCATAAATAGGATTGCCCTTTCCTTAAGAAAGGGCAAGCAGGCAATACAGTAAATCGACTAGCACATACTTCCACGTCTTTTCCAAGCTTCCAAGCATTGATCTTGTTATTCTCTGTTTTTGAAAAGTCAGTGAGGTGCTAACCTCTGACTTACCCCTGAGTTCTCAGACTCAACATTTGTTGCAACTTGTCTAAACCACTTCACCACATCATACACCTGATTGCTGCGTTGTGGAATAGTCTAAGCTACAACCCTTTGGCTCTGTTTCCTAAGACAGTGTGTTGTCTTAGTAATTCATCCTTCCTTGGGTGGCTAGATTCTCATATCTGGTGCACCCACCATTACACCTTGCCTGCTTCAAGCTTCAACTATTTCTATAGCAGCACTTCGATACTACAATGGAGGACGACCAAGCTCCTACAACTACTGCTGAACAGCAGATGCAACAACTGTTTGCCTTTATACAAACTATAGCAAACAAACTTGAGAATTTGGAAAACACCTTTCAAGCCAACACTTCAGCAACACAATCTTCAACTCAGACACATCATACAGAGCTTCCCACAGCTCCTCTGGCTATTTCGAGTACCCCAGGTGCACTTCCTAAAGTGCAAACACCAGATTTATACCATGGAGACAGGAGGAAGTTGAAGGGATTCCTTATGCAACTGGACATCTACTTCACCCTCAGGCCTCATCAGTCACCTCAGACATTCAGAAGATCTATTTCGCTGCCAGCTACCTCCGTGGATCTGCATTCAACTTCTTTGAGCCATATCTTAGAAGACTTAGTGGCAACAACCAAAATACCACTACACCTTTGATTACCTCTTATGACCAGTTTCAAGAGGAACTTACCAGGACCTTTGGAGACATCAACGAAACTGCTACAGCAGAAAGAGAGCTACAGAAGCTATGTCAAAAGACCTCTGCTGCTCAGTATACAACAGAATTTAGGAGAATCACTTCTCACTTGACTTGGAATGAAGAAGCCTTAGTCTTCACTTACTACAAGGGCTCAAGAGCTCTATTAAGGATGAACTCAGCAAAGAAGAACGCCCTACAACACTTCAAACGCTTATAGAGAAAGCTGTCAGACTTGATGATAGGCTTTTTGAAAGAAGAAAGGAGAAGAACCAAGACTGGCATCCAACAAGAAATTTCAACAATTACACCTCTACACCAACTGCTAAGGACTCAGCACCTGAACCTATGGACTTAGACGCCTCTATAAGAGATCTACAGCAAATCCAGCACCTCAGCCTACAGGATACCCTCAAAACTGAAAAGGGGTAAACTTACCCTCAAGAAAGAAAACACAGAATGGACAACAACCTTTGTTTATACTGTGGCAAAGGGGGACACAGAATTCAGGGAGTGCTATTCAGCAGGGGGAGTGCTGATTCAAAACATATAGCAGCCTCAGACACAGTCACAACTGCTATTCCTGAAAAACTTGAAAATCCCTAGCAGGCACAACTCAACTGAGACTATAACTTCTCCCTAGACAACAAAGATGTGTCGATGGTGCTTTCTCAGAGTCTCACACACCTGTTAATCCCTATTCAACTCCATTTCAAACAACAGGTGTTGTCTACAAGGCTATGATAGACTCAGGGCAACAGGCAACTTTATATCTCAAGACCTCATCTTGACACACCAGTTACCTACAATTCCCAAACGCACTCCAGAGTTGCTCCGAGTCATTGATGGAACTCCTATCAGTTCAGGTTCCATTACCTGCAACACCCCAGTACTCAAACTTGAGATTCCCCTAGGAAAATCAACATTTTCAGACACCATCTCTTTAGATGTTATACCAATGAAGTACCCAGTCATCCTAGGTCTTCCATGGCTTCAAAGGCATGATCCAACTATCAATTGGAAGCATTTATCGCTGGGTTTAGCTCAAATCCTGAGCTCAATACTGGAAAAACCCTTCAAGCCTCAGTTACCCCTATTCAGGTCCAAGACTCAAACTTGTCCCAGATCAAGGATTTTGACCAAACTATGGACGATATATATCTCTGATATGGGTTAAACCTTTCCAACCTGTCCTGGAGATAGCAGCTACTTCAGATTTGGAGAAATCATCTCAGGAGGTCATTTTTGCCCTTTAGCATACCAAGATACCAACATCTTTTTGACAAGGCAAAGGCATCAATTCTGCCAAGCACCAGCCTTATGACCATGAGATACCACTCGCAGAAGGCTCAATGCCTCCCTACGGCCCTATCTACTCTCTATCTGAATTAGAGCTGAAAACTCTCAGAGAATACCTAGATGAGAACCTTAGTTCTGGCTTTATCAGAACTTCTTCCTCACCAGCAGGAGCTCCCATTCTC
>NW_020167587.1:0-16045 GCF_001641265.1 Pseudogymnoascus destructans | reverse complement strand
CATCAAAATAGCTCTCCAACCTCAATCTATGCAGCTGTTGACCAGTTTACAAAGGGTGCATCGCAAATAATGCATCAATTAGCACTGCTAAAGGGAGAGAACCAAAACCTACGACAGGCAAATGAAGTACTAAGCAAGCGCCGGAGAGCTAGGAAAACACGACTACAGCAAGGAGGATCACTTAGTCAACAAGGGGCGCAAGAGCTACAGGATGAGAGGGATGTTGTGCAGCAGGTAGAGCAGGAAATAAGGGCAAGCCGTGGTCGGAAGCCAAGGGAAGAAACCCGTGCCCGTCGCTGTGGCAAGTGTGGTGAGACTGGGCACAATGCGCGCACGTGTCAGATTGTAATAGACACCTCTGAGGAAGAGGACTCCGAGTAGTTTCAATTGATTTCTAATGTTGTGGTAGATTTATCGCAATGTTTGTCATGAGGGTAGATAATTTTGGCGCTTTCGCTTGTTTGGCGCTTTCGCTATACATGTACGTTATTGGAAAATAAATCAATCTTGATTTCCAATTCTAGCTACTATAGCTAGGCGCTATTTACAAATCCCTGCTACTAGTGCTCCTATAGAGAGCCTTTTTAGTATAGGTAGCCTTATTATTTCAAAGATTAGAAATAGGCTTTCTAAAGACATTTTTAGAGTAATAGCTTGTTTAAAGAGTTGGGTGTCATACTGACATTCGTTGCACTCAGTTTGCTATCAAACTCAAGAGCAAACTTGGAAATGCCGGTAGTTGAAGTAAATAAAAATGAAGCTCTTTTAAATGCCATTGAATTTTTAAATGAAAACCCAACAGAGAAGAGTGCTACAGTAGCACGGATGTACAGAGTAAACCCAAGTACGCTCCGGACTATACGACTACGACAACGACGCGCATCACCACAATGCACCGCTGTGCCACGCGGAGGCCAGAACAGAGTACTGTCTGATGTACAAGTTACAGCTATACAAAGATACATCCAACGCTCGTACGAAAATGGGTACGGTGCAACTAAGCCTATGGTGTTCAGTGCCATCTGCCAACTACGTGCAGCAGAAACTCCAACACGTGTACCACCATCACAACGGTGGTTCCAGACATGGATTAAGACACAACAACACAACTTCCATACAATAAAAACCCGGCCAATTGAAGCAGCACGGGTTGCATCTCATGAAGTATCAGCTATTAAAGAATGGTTTTATGAATTTAAAGATGTGTGTAATCAACTAGATATTACTGCAGGTGATATCTACAACTTTGATGAAGTTGGATTCCGTGTAGGAATGAGCACCGGTGAACATGTGTTGGTACCATCTGCAGTAAAGGAGGTAAGTTGTTTCTACTTATCTTACTTTATATTATTCTAATATTTATAGCTTTATATACAAGCTCCAGAGAACAGACAAAGTCTTACAGTTATAGAGACAATTTCAGCTGCTGGCATTGCACTTCCACCGTTCCTTATTATACAAGGAAAATTACACATGGAAAGTTGGTACCATGACAATCTACACGGTGATGAGAAAGTTGCAGTATCCGATTCCGGATATACAAACTCTGAGCTTGCAATGGAATATCTACAGCATTTTATTCAACATACACCGTCTATAAGAACGAAATTGTTAATAATGGACTCTCATGTCTCACATGAAGTTCCAGAGTTTATAATACTTGCACATCAACACAATATACACTTACATGTGTTTTCGTCTCATCTTACGCATATTCTACAACCGCTAGATGTTACTGTGTTTGCACAATATAAACATTGGCACCGACGTGCAATTCAACAAGCAATCCGGAATTTTGATACAGATTATAATGTTATATCTTTCTTTAGAGACTTGTCTACTATCCGTAAGCAGACATTTACAAAGGGTAACTGTATCAAGTCTTTTAGAGATGCAGGTATTTGGCCACCTAACTATGAAAAGATTCAAGAGAAGGTTGCTATATATGCAAAACCAGAAGTTTTAGAAACACCACAACGCGCATTTCAAGCAAGTTATGATCTTTCAACATGGAGTCAAACATTTGATAAGATCCTTAGTTCACCGTCACGGCAAAAGTGGGCGTCTTCTTATACTGAAATCCAAACTCAGTTAACAGAGGCTGAGCTGTTCCAGTCAGAGCTTGTACAAATTACTACTATTATGACTGAGCAACGACAGCGGAAGGTTAGAAGTCGGAAATCTATTCAAAAAGGTGGTGCTATTACAGTTGAACATGCACGGCAAAGGATTTATGAGAAGAAGGTAAAGGAGCAACTTTTAGAAGAAGCACGGGAGAAAAGAGAGAGAACACGCATGGTGAACGTTGAGCGTAAGATGCAGCTCCGTGCTGGCATCGATGCACGGAAGGCAGAACGTACACGGAAAAAGGACCTACATGAATTTCAAAAAAGTAACCCAGACACGGAGCCACCAATTGGCTTACGTACAGAAATCATTGACCCGGACGTTACACAGAAGAAACGTGAGGAGGAGGAGGAGGCGGACCGACTGTTAGCCATCGAGGAGAGTGGGTACGTGAACTTTGCAGGCTTGGACTACGACATGATTCACGATGCAAGTGACGGTGGCTGTGATGATCAATCACTGCCTGACAATATTGATCCAAATCTTTTTTAATTATTTAATTCTATAACTTATATATATTTACAGCATTGTTACGTTGTCAGTCGTGTTCATGGTCGGTCGTGTCGCGTCGCGAGTCCGCTCCCGAAGTGTCCACAATCGCTTTCGCGTCCCAGTTCGCTTTCGCCAACCGCCTCCAGGCGTGGTTTGAGAACCAACGATTATACAGTCAACTCCCGTTAAGTCGATACAATGGTGACACGTGTAAATATCGTAAAGTGAAAATTCGTTATATTGAATGCCAAGTATTATGTATCCACCTATCTAATGTCTCCTAAACAGTCCGTCCGTATGGATAGTACACATCTTGTAGGGAGATTTGCCGTACTCATTAGCTCTAAATGTACACCCGCACTTAAGCCACAGCAGTGCAAGCGAGCCAAGTTTTCGAGATGTACTGTCGCGACAAGCTTTTACAGAACGATAAACTTCTACATTGTGAGCCTAGTGTCCATACGGAATTCCGCTTTTTTATCGCCGCCGTCATCACACGAGAAGCGGCATGTAATACCGGCTGAAGCGCGAAGATATATAGAGTGGCGCGGTGAGAGTATGATAACTGGGCGAAGACCTTAATAGCGCTCAGACGATGCGGCGGATGGCGGTAACGGCACATCAGAGGCTGGTCTCTATTCCATTTGCCAGTCTGTACAATTGAGTGTTTCGAGTCGTACTATATTTGGACTTTCTGGATTACTGAGGCTCGCTGTCCTGTCGCGTTACCTGGTTAAGCGCCCAACAACACCCTAGCAATACGGAGATTGCAGCGCCAATGTTTGCACGGCGCTTTCGCAAAGTCCACACTGAAATATGTATTCTGCCAAGCAATATCCGCTATGGCGTGTGGGTATTGGGCGTGTCAGCGGACTGCTAAGGCGGTGTACGCCTTGTCCTCCGTATGCACGCAGTAGGCAACTCGAACTCCAACATATCCAACATAATAAGATTGCTTTTCCATGTTATGTCTTAAAATAGCAGAATCGCACAAGTATCGCCTAGTAAGCCTCATTCTTCCTTTTCCTGCTTTCTCCTCTCTTGCATCCATATTTGTGCGTCATGCTCTTGAAGTTGTAGTGTTGATCGCCCAACACTGCCAGTTTCAGAGGTTCCTACGTTCCTGTTGTCTGTAACACTGGAACATGTTATCATGTCCTACATATTTCCAAGCAATTATAATAGCCATAATTTCTGCCGGAAATCTGCAGCACTCCCAGGTCAGACTCAATCATACCTTGGTCATCAAATAGCTATGGTCCAGTGGGCCATGGCAGGCCGTTAATATTCGCATCGGTACAATTACAGTCCATCGACTTCTCCCTGGCGGATCTTGGATGTCGAATGTGCTAGCATCTTCACTTTGCGCAACTAGTTCATCATGTATTGCACAATCACAGGTGTATACGATAATTCAAGCTCATCAACAAACCTTCGAAATTGGGCAACAGGTTCCATAGAAACTCAACCTTCTCTCATACTGTTGGAGCTCTACCGACAATATTTGGGTCTGCTCACTGGATGTCGATACAGCGGCTGTGCCGGTCAGGGAGGAGCTTCTGGGATTCGTTCACTGCGATATTCAAGATTTCGACATGTTAGTTGTTTCAGACGGTCACGAAACACTGCCAACGGATCGACATATCCCTTAACAATCGGAAATTAGCCTTGGAGCACTGAGTTCAATCAATCATGAACCATTTCCCTCCGAATCCTCGATGGAACGGCACATTCATAACAAGTAGTATGTTCGGAAAGGTCGGACTCCATCAACTCTATGGAATGCATATTGGCTCTGCAGCCTTTGGATCCCTGGATCCTTGACTATGTGGGTATGACCAAGTCGAGTCCTTAGCCCAGTCTCGAGTCAACCATATGCTATTGATCACCTGCCAATTGACCTCTTGGATATGGTACGGCGTTGAAGATGGAGCGTCGCCTTTCGACTTTTCGTCCAAGCATGTCTGCTTGCGTCTGGAAACTCGTCAATAAGAAACTCGATGCAAGTAGCAGTGGATGCTACGTTCCTTATCTTTACTTGCCCAAAGTATTGTGATTCATTACGAAGAATCTTCCAGTGACTTTTCAACCCAAGTATGGCTTTACTTCTGGAATACAGCCGATCCGCAATATAAGATGATCGTCTCCTCGCCATCATATCTGAGCTTCACATTTCGTCTCAGCACTCTGTCTCACAGAATATAACAATCAAGGTCCCTTTTCTCTTCTCAACCTCACCTTGAATCTCCAATAATAAGCACGCCTACGCTGTATTTTCCTTGCTTCCCTGACTGGCCCGCGCGGCATATTTTCTCTGGCCGTTCATTCCTACAAGCTGCATTTATAGGGTTAATTGGCAGACAGGTAAAGGAGTCTGGTATCTTGCGCAGGCTCCTGGCCTAATACTCGACAACTATAGTCCGACGCAATTCAACCTACGGACAACTCAATTATATCTTCTACAACGGACTGGGCGGACACATGGAGTGGGTTTTGGCAATCTTGGATAATCCCACCTCAGAACACCAGCACTGTACCCTCCGGCAATACGGCCAGTCTGGAGGTAAACTCTCAAAAGCGGTGATTGGGAGTATTTGTCAGCGGCGGCAGCTTGTTTGATCGCAGTCCTCGTCGCAGGTACCTATTATACAAGCGACGTAAAGGGAAGCCTGCAGAGCCAAATCCTACTTCAGCAGCAATCATCATGTACAGAGCCAGGAAATGTCTCCAGAGAGCGAGAAGTATACAAGCTCTGTGTTTGGGCCGCAAGAGTTATTTACAGAGCGTGCGCCTAGGAAATGTATGCTCAGACGGAATGAGCAGTCCAGTGGAGATGTATGCTCCAGTAAGAAGATAATAAGTTGTCCAATAATAAGTGCGAAGCGCATATTTGGCTGCGATGAAATGCAGTTGCAGATAAATATATATCTATAATTATTTATCAACAGCGTTCATTTGACCATAGCTGCCCTGTAGCACAGAGGATATAAGTCTTACCCTATGTCCGCCATTGACTGGACAACCTTACCTTTTCGCTTGTGTCTCTGCCACTTACAGGACTTGTTTGTGTATGTGGAAAACGTCACGACATTTAGTTGTTGAGGAGTTGTACGTCGTTATCTTCAGCCGCAAGTCTCGATTGAGCTAAGCGGGATGCATTGATACAAGGTGAATCCCCAGTCCATCTGATAGACACTGTACCTCATCGATTATTTTCTTGAACCTCAGCTCTACAATGAGCATTTCTTTGAGGCTGTTCGCATATATTTCGTAGTCCGTACCAAGACAGGCGCTTGTGAACTAGCTCTCGCCTCGGATTTGCGGAAAGGGGGAGAGTGGGCGGGGAGGACCGGAACGGGAGCGGCGAAGCGACGTGCTTCACAGCCGATGTGGTCCCCACAAAGCAAAGCGTGCGCCACGCTGCATATCCTCGCGGCAAACAAAACACAAAAACACAGCGACAGGGCGATGATGCACCACAACAACACAGAATGTATCAGTCACGCTCATTCCTTTTCTTTATCGTCTTTGAGTTATTTGCGAACGTCTTGATGTTTATTACTGCCGATTTGTTTTAGATATCCAACAGCCATGATCCAGCTGCCTCGAGTGTTCGTCGAATACATATCGCCTTGTCTCCTGGCTGCTTATTGCAGTTTGGATTTGGCTCGCATTTGATCAGCTATACTATTTCTTGATCGCACTCCTTGGAACATATTCTCAAGCGAACCTCACTCTTTCCTACGAATCCGACTACTAGCGATGCCTTCGACTTTGCGCCGATCGAATCCGAGGCAATCAAGAGCATCTGCGCGGATACAGAATGGAAGGAAAACATCGTGTTCACCTGCAACGACAGTGTGGGAGGCATTGGCACATCCGCAACTCGATCTTGAATTGCGTTCGCTACTCCATTTGGCAGAGGTTCCCTCGTGGAGCCCAAGATCGTGCTCCGCAACGAGTCAGACACTGCAGCAATACGCACAGGATAGGGGCTGATTCGAATATATGTTTGATCGGCAGCACTTTCGCGAGTCCCTCATGCTCTCTGCCCGGGCTTCGTCTATACGATACAGTTGAGGATACAAAGGGAAGACATTCCACGAGCCGATAGCACTGCACCCGAGTCGCTCGACCTGATGAAAATTGGAACTGAAAAATGGAGGGTCTATTCTATAACTGGCTTGGGAACATATCAGTATATGTTTGACAACACTGTGGTCATCAAACTTGAGAGATCGTACTTGTCATATCCTATATACACCGACGGCGATGGCTTTGCGACAGTTTTGGGAAGATCCTCAATTCCGCGCTGACATCAGCATTCTAGCGACAAAGACTCTATTAAAGCTTGCTGAGAGATATTCTATGATATCGATCTTCTTAAACCCATTCTCCTAATTTCTTCCTTGGTGTTCACCTTCGCACGAATATGACTCGCAGCAGGGTTGGCCGGTTGGCGACTGGGTATACAGCCGATATGAGACGCAGTCAAGACTATATTGGAGCAAGCAATTCCTCGAGCACATCTCATATCTATTGGCATCTGGGACCAAGAAGAAGTCGCGAAGTTTAAAGTTGATGCGGCAGCATTAATATCACAGTCCGACGAAGTTTGATTTACTGGACGAAACGGACAAAGCGACGCTAAAGATGTTGTCTTGGGATCAGCAGGCATGGTGGATTTCAAGTCATGACAAAGCATCGGCTTTGGAGGCATTGGGCACTCGAGTTTTGCGTGGAATATCGCTTTACTTAGGCATAAGTATGCCGAGAGGAAGGACCACTTGAGCGGCCCCAGCTATTAAGTGATGAGCTGAGCCAGATCTATGGGAAACCTTACATACCCAGAGTACGCGAGATGTTTATGGCCTTAAATGTTGGGAATCTATAGAAATCAAGGGTCTTGGACGAACTGTGCTACGGAATTAAACCAGTAAGCCCAACACGAAGTTGTTATGGATTCATCAGTCTTCCGATGTGCGTGTCACTTGGATACAGGCAGCGTATAGAGAATATGGTATATATATATTGCAGTATTCATTCAGATCCAGCCGCCTACAGTCTGGGTTATTTCATGAAATGAGGACTTGGCGATTAGTTATATAGACTAGTAGATAATGCAATAATTTTCTTGCCTGATTAGATTGTTACTGGTTGAGGGCGCCGCTGTGCACCTGCAACTTTGGAGCTAGATGCAGTAGTTTCCTGAGTAGTAAATATATTACCCGTACTGAGAGAAGCTCAGTTGGTGATATAAGCTGGTTTAAATACATGAGCCGATGGGGCTGATGTGTTGGCAGCACCAGGCTTCCTTTCAAAACAGAGAAGCCGAATGCTGTTGAGCATGTAGGCTCCATTCAAACAGAGAAGGCAAACGTAGTTCCAGAGTCTCCTAAACCAACAGATGCTCCGAACCACTATTACCTTGAGTTACGCGTCCTCGTATCGACATCCAACTTTTCTAGGCAACTGAGCTCTAAATGTCGCTGCTTTCCAAGATCAAGAAGGAGGAATCAGGAAATGGTAAACCAGCATTCGGGACCTTAAGACGAGCTGGCATCGATGGTTAATACCACTAAATCACTGTGCCGGATCTTGTTATTCAATAACCGTATTCCGTTCTATGTTAGCGGCCCGGCTGCTTTACCACCACGTTTTTCGGTTTTCACGACCGCTTCTTGTTTCTCGTTCCCCATTTCTGCAGCATCCAACACAACATTTAGTTTCTGGTTCTAGTCCCTGGACTGTTGGCGTCCCTGGTGGGTTTCCGATTCTGGGATTTATCGCAAGATCTCGAAGTGCTCATTCTTACCTGTGGGTAGGCTGCGCACTACTCGTCAATACTCGGCTCACTCGCTCAGTGGTTACTCAGCTGGTGATAGCTGAACCTTTTACTCGACTCGGTGAGTGAGGTCAATACTCAGTTACTCTGTAAAAACCCGTGAGTATCGGCTATCAGTGTAAGATTTATGCATCATGTGAACAGTCCCTCATACGATTAATACTGTTTTATGGTTAAGTTAAGTATTACATCTATTAGCATCACTCTCGCCATCTCTAGTAAGCTGTGAGAACGAATCATGTATATTCCTCTATCTAAGTACCATGATTATCAGAAGATTATTAGAACGCTATTATCTATTATATATGCTTAAGAACATCCTCCACCTTGCTTGATGAGGCGGCCAGACCTACTATACTAAGTATTTATAGGGTCTTGATGAGGATCCTCGACTGAGCGGAACGAGCTATGAGTCAAGATAACTGTGTATAGACTTGTTCATAAAATGTCTCTTGTGTGAGAATATGATCTTATTATAGGTATTAACCTACATAATTCTGGTAATAATCTGGTAATCCTTACTTGTTGAGGTTGCATTTGATTGATTCGCATTTGATAGAGACTATCCTTCCCATCTGTGACTTCTTTTGCAAATGTCTGATGCAAGATGTGTTGCCATAGACTTTGGGCCAGCAGACTTGATTGCAGGATGCGTAAGGGCCTTCGAACAATAAGTACAAATAACACATGTTCTCCAGAAAGCCAGTCTGCTCCTTGGTGATAACTTCTCCAGTATTGAGAATCCAGTTGGTTGAATCCCATGCAATCTTCATCAGGAGTTTTGTAGTATGATCTGAGTGTTGTTCATACCATCGTGATAGCTTCCACCACTCAATGAATATATCGTGTGTATCCTTAGTCCATTTGACGAATTGGTTTAACTTGCCATATATTCAAGGCCTGCAGGGACTTTGTAAGGATGCCTGTCCCTCAGTGATGGAAAGGATCTGAGTCGGGCAGGTTATGGTCACATGATAAGAGTTAAGGCAGGTTAGCTGAGTCGGACCCGTTTCGGGTACTTAAGGAGATTGACCACGGGGTTCCTCTCTCATCTTTTTGTATCCTTCATAGTAGACCTATAGGATACATCCGTTTAGCCTCTGACTCGCACTCTATATGCTATACTGTGAGCTGGGTGCCTGTGTCTTACAGACTTGATTTAATGAGGATAGTCGTTGAGAAGACGGAAAAGATCTGAGAATACTGTCAGAATCAAACAACTCTGAGTATTGAGATGGCATTTGGCAAATTGCTCGATTATCAGAAGGTTACCAGAGTCTGGCTACGATGAAGTACTTAAATACCTGGTTTTCCAACGCGAAAGGTACTCCAGCGCTATAACTTTAGCAACTCAAGTTCTCCTCTACTCTAGCTCCAGGAACAACATATCCTGTGCAGCTGATACCTTAGCCACTTTCCTTATCAAACTCTTAGAGTAGACAAGTAAGAACGCCTCTTTGAAGCTAGAACTAGAGTGGATATTTGCAACCATCCATTGTCGACAAGATTGTAAGACTTTGGATACCACTGCACAGGTCCTGGTAATTAGGCCCACTTTCCAAACTGCCTGCTCGTACAAACAGAAATATTTATGTGGTGGGATAACCTCGTGAAAGTGCTATAAAAACAATTAGTATTGCCAGAAGATGCTAGGATATCAGAGACGTACCTTCCTCTACATCAATCCACGGCATATACTCAAAGAGACGCTCAGGCTTCTTTCTCAGCTTTCCAGCCTTTCTCGTATATGAGTGGATAAGCTATCCCAGAAATGTTGCACTTGCGGAAATTGACTCTTCATGGCCTATCAACTATAGTATCACCAGAAGATTACCAGATTATGAGGTAGCATACATCAATGTGTGCTTGAGTTAAGAGAGCCTGGGTGCTAGTGATCTCTTCATCGGAAAGCTCATCTGGTAGAACAGCCTCGTCATTTAAAATATTCGCGCTGTAACATAAGCTCCAACTCCAAATCGTCTCCACCTCAGTATCCTCTCATTCGCTGTTATGATTGTCATCGATTGGAATACTTGAGATACCCTCAAATGCAGCAAGCTCAGACAGAAGTTGTTTGGGCGGAGTAGATGGTGGGGCTTGTGGAGAAGAAGAGGCGCTAATATTCTTGACTTTCTGATTCGCAATGCAAGATGCATGGGTACCCTTCTCAGTCCTGTTTATAGTTAGATTGAGGCTACCAGAGATTACCAGAAGGAACTTACCGAACACAAATACGCTCAACCTTCAATTCATTCTGTAGACGTGTCTTGTCTTCAGTAGAGGCAGCGATATACTTTGTGTAATGACACAGGGCACCCAGCTCACAGTAATAGCATATGAGAGTGCGAGTTGGAGGCTAAAAGGATGCTATCCTATAGGTCTACTACGAAGGATACAAAAAAGATGAAGGGGGAACCCCGTTAAGTTTGTTTCCTTAAGTACCCGAAACGGGCCCGACTCGGTTATCCCAACCCTAGCCCTGAACCTTCCACCGCAACAGGTCCGCATCGACCCTGAACCCTACACCCTTACTGTCCCCCACTATAGTGTAACTCGCTATGTCCTCCTCTACTGGTCCGAAACCACACCGAGTCGGATTTCATGCTTGTGGTGACCGTAACAGCTCTGAGGCGGGTTCTTCGAGTATCTAGGTAAGGAGGCATCCTTACACTTTGCAGACTTATATAACTTCTTTAAGTAGTAGCTCAGATCAGCATGGTCAGCCTTGAGTACTAAGTGAACAGCCTTCTCATCTTCAGTAAGGTTGGAGACGCAGTTGCTAGCTTTGATAGTATTCGCATTAGTGGAGAGTTCTTCATGTGCCTTGAGTTTCGCCATACTAACTAAACACGTGATTAGCAGAGATCTCCAGAAGTTCTGGCTATAGAATCAAGATAATAAACTTAGTTGAAGTCCTAGTGAAGAGGTAAAGGCTCAAAAGGGAAGAAGAATGTGTAGATCGGAGAGTAACCAAGGAAGGTGGTTCTAAGGTCGTGGTTATTTTAAAGTTGCAAACAAAAAATTTGTGAAGGAATATTCACCTACAAAGAATTACTGTTCCAAAAACAACACCACAATGCGCACCTTCATATAAAACACATACCTTTCAACCTCTACCTCTTTACTATACTCTTCTTCTGCAATATTCTTTCTACAAACTCACTGTAAGTACACATATCTTTTGATCTACTTCTTATCTTGTTTTACTTTACTAACCAGTGTTCGGCACGGATACCAATATACCCGTGGTATCCGGGTATATCCTCGAGTATATACCTACCCGGCGATATTTTAGGAGTATCCGGCGTATCCGGATACTCTCGAGTATATATCCGGATACATGCCAAGAATAGCCAAGCGCAGCCAAGACCTCTTTTTTCCAACGTCGTGAGATCTATATTGATGCTGTATAAAGTGATAATTATCCTCAGAATGAGCGACTCGTCGTTATCAGATATACCAACGGAGCCTGAGGGCTATAATAGCTATGATACTCATAATGAGCCAAGTCTGCCAACGCTGCCGCCCCTATTCATATTCAACAGGATATTAATCCTACACCGCTCCGGCGTCAGCCTCCAGGACGAATGCTGCCACCAACGTCGTCGGTACTATTTACGAAGCTATTATATTCGCGATTGATACTTGATAGTAACCCACCTACAGTCAAAGTAACTTGCTTACAACCAGGCTGCGGATATTCACCTACTCCACAGCTATTAAGTCAGACTTCAACCGGTAATCTTTGGAAGCACATATACGCAGAAGCATCCAACAGTAGCATATACAATGAAAGGTCATACAATTACGCCGTCAAGCCCATCAAGTAGTGCATCGTCATTTTTTGAGCCACGGCCGCGGAACCCGCAAGTCCAGCACGCTCAAGCTCAAGCATCAAATAGTAGAGCGAAATACCGAGAGTTATTACTCTCATTCGTTGTATCAAATAACCTCTCCTTACGACTTATTGAGAGCTATTCGTTCCATCAATTAGTACAGTTCTTAAGCCCAAGTACTCTATCGATATCGTCGCGAACACTACACCGAGAGCTACAGCGGCAATTCTCATATCACCGAGGATTGCTACAATTAGAACTCCAGGCTCATATTACCTATGGCGGCCGGATATCTATTACAACAGATGCATGGACTGCACGGAACTATACAGAGTACGCTGCTGTCACAGGCCATTGGATTAATGAGAAGTGGCAGCACCGGTGCGTATTACTTGATGTAATCCACCTTCAAGAGCCAATTCATAGCGGCGAATATCTCGCTCAAGAGTTAGCTGCAGTAACAGATAGCTTCGAAATTACAGGTGCTATATTTACTTGTACGCGGATAATGCCTCAGCGAATACTGTGATGCTTTCAGAATATGAGAAAATAGCCAGTAAGCAGCAGACGACTATTCAACAGCCATGGACGTTTACTGTAAAGGAAGGGGACGTTCGGTGTATTGCTCATATTATCAATCTTGCAGTTCAAGCTACTCTAAAGAGCTTGAAAGCTAGCCCGGATACAGAAACAGAAGCGTACTGGTGTCAGCAAGGGCTTGCCCGGATTCCGCAGCGTATTGATAACTCTTCTACTGAAGTATCAGCTACGCTTGAGAAGCTCCGAAGGCATATTTATGTCTTTCGAAACCGAAGAGCATGGAAGGATGCTTTACAGAAGCAGATACAAGCTGCAGGCCAGAAGCCACGCCAGCTATCACTTGATATGCCTATACGCTGGAATTCAACGTACTATATGCTTGAAACAGCTATAAAGCTTCGAATACCAATTACTGCAGTATGCTCTACGCAGAAGCTTGATATCAGTATGAAGGATATTGCGTTAACAAGCAACGATTGGGCTATTATCGAAGCTCTTGAACGATTATTCTTAGTATTCTTAAAGCCGTCAAGACGGCTACAAAGCGATTCATATCCAACGCTCAACTTTACAATTCCTCTTTACTTAAAGATGATAAATAAGGTCACATTACTACAAGAAGAGCTTGGTAGAAGCTCTACGATCGGAGTAGCTTTGTGAGCTGCGCTTCAAAAGCTTAATGAGTATTATACTCTTACAACGAATCGGCAATGTAAGCACTCAGCTGTTGCTACAATTTGCGACCCACGAATGAATCATACAGTATTTAAGAAGATATATCCAAATGCTATAGACGATACACGAAGATTACGAGCAAGAGCGCAGTTCGAAGACGTTTGTAGAACGTACCAAAAGCGAGAGTATCACCTTGATACGGAGCGAATTACTCACGAAACAGCTCTTGCAGAAGCAATAGGTGCTACTGCTACAATAGATCAAGAACCTGATTCTGACGAAGATCTATTTGCGTCAGAAGGCTTGGCTTTTCAAGAGCCAGAATGGAGGCGCTGGATGCTTGAACCACGGCCCGGTGAGCATACTGATATTCTCAAATATTGGTGCGCAAAGCAATACCAATATCCAGTTATTGCCCGTATTGCTCGTGATCATCTAGCTATTCCAGCAACATCTGCAGCATCGGAACGAGTATTTAGTAATGGTAGTGATATTATTACAAAGAAGCGGAATAGGTTATCACCGCCAACTATTAGATATTTACTTTGCTTACGGAATTGGGGTAAAATACGGGAGGCTGATAGCGACGGCGATGATGCTGACGATGAAGCACCTGAATAGGGACTCGCAGAAAGGGGGGTCTCTCACGGAAAGGGGGCTCGCGGAAAGGGGTTTACTACTATTATCAAAAGCTTCATTCTTTTTATATACGCTATTCTATTTTTATATACAATATTCAGCCTCATGTATCCGGATATATACCCTACCCTACCCGTCAGATCGTCGCCGGGTATATACCCTACCCGTGAGCTTCACGGATACTACCCGGATATGTATCCGCCGAACACTGTTACTAACTCACCTTGATATTAGCAAATGACTCGTACCAAGCAAACTGCTAGGAGATCAACTGGCGGCATAGCACCAAGGATGCCACTTGGATTACGGGCTGGCTCTGGGCTTGGCGGAAAGGGACAGGAAAAGGCTGTGGGCACAGCAAGAAAAGCTCCAGTTTGCTCATCTCAAGCTAGCAACAATCATGCTCAGAAGGCCACGCGCTGCACAAAGTCTAGTAAGAGGATTACCAGAGGATTACCAGAGGATTACCAGAACTCTCTAATAAACATATAGGCACCAAGGCTCTCCGCGATATCAGAAGACAGAAAGGTCATGTACTCTTCCGAGTCAGGGTGCATCCGTATGCGATGGAAGGCTTGTCTAATATCTAGCTTCGTGAAGATTTTTGCTTTCGACACCCGTCCTAGTAGTTCGTCGATACGTGGGATGGGGTAGGGATTGTTCTGTGTGAGACCATTTAACTTCCGGTAATCGATGCAAAATCTTAATTTGCCATCCGCTTTCTTTATGAATAAGATAGGGGACACGAATGGGCTGTTGCTGTTGACGATGAAGCCTTTCTCTATGTTCTCTAACAGGTATTGCTTGGTAGCCTTAAGCTCTTCGGTGCCCTGTCGATATAATGGGGAGAAAGCGTTTAGTAAAGGGGCTTCGAGCTGTATCTTGTGGTCGTATATGCGGTGTGGGGGGATTCGATCTGATTCCAACTTCAAAAAGACATGGGTGTACTTCTGGTGCATATGCGGAAGCTTCTGCTGGATGAGGCAGAGCATTTCTTCGTCCTCTACCAACTCCTTTTCATGGATGATCTGGTCAATTTCGTAGATGCTAGTCTGAAAGAACTCGGAGTCGCTTTGCATCATCTCGTGATGGAAGGCATTGGCACTGATTTTGCATATCCATATGGGCGTGAAACTAGGTACCAGTTTCACTAGTAGTGGGGGAGAAACTTCTTGGTTTCGGGTAGGACTCGGTGGCATATCGGTGATCTCTTCATAGCCTGAAGTTATCACTTTCATATTCATCGAGCGTCTGCCTGCGCGGCATCTGTCTTCATGGTGGATTGCAGCATCCCTGCGATTCGCATCCAGCTGGTATGCGGCATGTCGAATAGACGTTTCTCGCATGTAGTAGGGCAAGGTGATCTCCTTGCTCCAGCTAGGAGTCAGCGGGTACTCCTTTGGCCATACTAACCGGTTCTTTGCAGAGTTGAGTAGTATTCGGAAGTGGCTGAAAAGCTTCTTCCCAATTATCACATCTTGTGCTCCGAGGTCCAGGAGTACAAAGGGGCAGTTATATATCCGGTGTCCTTCGACTGTTAAGTGTAACCAAATATACTCCGATACATGGCCTTGGATTTTGTGCTGAAATCCACGTATGGGTACAGAGTAGGGTAGTTTCCATATGGGACTCTGAAGCACTTTCGACAGTCGTATTGCAAAAGGCTTGTTAATGACGAGGTAGCCATTTGCTCCTGTGTCTGCTAGTTTGCACCCCGAGTCCATTCATACTCAGGGTCATGTCGACTAAGAACTGGGTACCTCCCAGGAGTTCTAGTAAGTCTAGTCCTCGCAGGTCACATTTGTGTAGACCTAGGAAGGAGCCTTCTCCTAGGCCTCATCGTTTTCCTCGAGGGACGCATCCCATTGAAGTTCCACGGCTTCCTCCCATT
>NW_020167586.1:0-16356 GCF_001641265.1 Pseudogymnoascus destructans | reverse complement strand
ATACAGCCTACTGGCCGCCAAAAGATTATGCTCAAACATCGCCCTATCCAGCACCGTCAACCCATCACTCATCCGCGCAAGTTGGTGCTCCTGCAGCCCCTCCGCGAACTTCGCGATCTCGCCCGGCGCAATCACACGCTGCAGGTGCATGTTCTCCAAGATCGCAAACTCCTCCAACTGCGGCGCGCGCTCGTCGCTGTAGAGACGATTTAGGGCGCGCGAGCGGGCGGGCCGGCGGGCGAGGACGGCGCATTTAGTGCCATGGAGAGGGTGTGGAGTTGCTCGTCTTCGCCGATGGAGGGGTCGTGGCTGATGTCTTCGTAGCCTTTTGCTGCGGCGAGGAAGTCGCGGCGGGAGTCTTGGATGCGGGCTTGGGAGACTTGGAAGTGGATGAGCGAGGTTGGGTTGGTGACTTCGTGCATGATGTTTTTGAATTTGTTGAGGTAGGTTTCGGCGGAGGTGGGGTCGTCGCATTCGAGGTGCAGACGCACGATGCGGATTAGCGTCGCTGCTTTGTCTTCCGAGCTGATCTTGCGCTGCGAGGAGTTGAGCGGGATAGCGGCGAGCATCTGGGCAGCGGAGTGGAAGTCATCGAGTGCTTCGTAGGTGTTTGCGAGGATCATGCGGAGCTCCGCGATCTGCTCTTCTTGGGAGGCTTGGTACTGTTCGATTTTGCCGAGCAGGGTGGTGCATATTTCGATTCGGTCGTTGAGGGCGAAGTCGGGGGTTTGCACGAGGAGGATGAGGCGCTGGCTGAGCTCGCGGATGGCTATGCTGCCGATGTTGGAGGTGAAGAGTTTGGTGATGATGGTGTCGACGGCTGAGGGGTCTGTTGGGCGGACATGTTTGGCGGAGTCTTCTTGCTGGTGGAGGAGCGTGTTGACCTCTTTTTCGACTTGGGAGGAGCTGGCGGATGCCATGGTCACAATACTGTCTGGATCAGGTTATTTCGAGGCCCAGAGCGTTGTGGTTGTGAAGATAGCTTCCGGGATCCGTTGCGTGTAAGGCGTGAGGCTACCATGGATGGGGCTTGACAAGTGAGCACCCACATCAGCCCCCCATTCGCAGTTGTCAGCCTTGCCTCCCTGAGCTGAGCTTTTTGAAAAGGATCGCCACAAACTACACATGGAAATGAGCTTCTCGCATGCTGTAAATATCATATTAGAGAGCAACTAGGTATCCTCAATTACTAATAAAACTGCCGAACCTCTCATAGGCATACACATGTCACATTTATAACTCTTCAGTCGTCTGCTTCAAAAATGCTGCCACGGGGCGCGTTGGATTATAGCTAATTACTAAATAATATGATCTCTCGCTCTCCTAATCCAGAGAGCTCAATGTTAGTTGAGGATTGTCCAACCATTTCGCCAGTCCCCCCCTTCTATGTATAAACACCCGCTAAATCAAACCCAACCCAATTCCCTGTCGTGGCCAAAAAACCTGACCGAGAACCACAAATTCTCGCCGAAAAGCTAATGCTCAGCCACGAGTCAAATAGGTCCTCCTCGGATCCGGGCTCCGCCGGGTCGTCTTCTCCATATCCCTAATAACCTTCACAACCTGCTCTCTCGTTCCCTTAATCGCCCAAGGCTTCGAGCGCGCCATGCCCGAGTGCTCGAAGTCGACGTACTTGAGGCTCGGGTGCGCGCCATCGACCAGCTCCTGGATCATCAGCGTGCTCAGGAAGACGCCGTTGTTGGCGATGACGGTCTCGAGGTGCTTCAGCTTGCGCAGCTGGTCGATGATGTAGATGTTGTAGATGGGACGGAGCTCTTGGGAGTTCCAGGACCAGGATTTGGGGAGGTCGGAGACGTAGATGGTGTCTGTCCAGGCGGAGGGGGGAGTTGTCGTCGACGATGAGGAAGTCCTCGGCGAGTTGGATGCGGGAGATGTTGATGGTGCTGTAGATGTTAGTCTCTTGCTCGAGTTTGTTCTCTGGATGGTGTCGACTTACTTGAGGTACTGGCATGATTGAATGGCGTGGCATAATCCACCGAGTGGGATATCACGAGAGAGTGCCCAGGCCTCGAGGAAGGGGTTCGGCTGTGGATGTTTCCTGTGTGTCATCCGCCTCCTCGTCGGCCTACTCTCCGGCACATGCAGCCTCGATCTTCCCTGATAAAGATCATGGTTCCTAAACTTCCACTCCCTCCACCCCGCCTCCGGCTGTCTCTCAAACTGCGCAACCTGCGCAAACCCGCTGGCATCCAGCACCCTCACCCTATCACCATAGTGTTTCTGGTGGCTGACCGTATACGCGAACTGCGCAAAGCGGTAGGTCGATGCGAACAGAGGGGTGTGGTACATCAAGTTCGCCGCAGCCTCCGTCAAAGCCGAGTGCACCAGCATGACATCGCGCAGCTCCTTCTGCTCAAAGTCCTTGAATATAACACCAAGACCTCGGTCGGGAGGCTAAGCAGCGTCGGCTTCGGTCCCTGCATCCTCCCGCGAGCGGACGGACGACGCAACTGACCTCACCGACGTCGAAGACGGCCTGCGCTTCTGCCTAACAACCACGTTGACGCCCTCTACCCGAGCACGCCGAGCTGACATGTTCATCTCCGGCGTTATGAGGGATCTGATGTTCTGTCTCTTTCCCAGCGCTCCTCCATCTCCGCCTAAGCCGCCCATGGGCGGACCGACGAGGCCGCGCGGTCGTGCGGGCCCGTTGCCGTCGACCTGTGCGAGAACGGAGGCATGGGCGCGGAACTTGAGGTTTATGGACGAGGCTCCGTAGGGCGACGAGGCTGAGAAGACATGGCGCGCCCGAAGGCGAGAGCGTTGGAACGCTGCGATACCTGGAACGAGTCGTAATCTCTTCGGCCCCTGGCAATCAAAAATGTCAATATTCGAATCCTGTTTTGAATATTTGTGGAGGAAGGGGGTGAAGTGTTGGGGAGGGGGACGAACATTTGAGGATTGAGAATGAGGGATCGACGCGAGTTTGTGGTGATATGATGATGCTAGTCTTTCCCGTTGTGGAATCGTCAGGGCAATCGGGATTGGGACTATGTATGGTAAGAACGACCCAAGGTCACGAGCACACACAGGACAGTTCAAAGGCTGGATGTCAAGAGTTTGTAACAACAGTTTTCACTATTTGGGACAGACTCCTTTTAAGTAGCGATGAGAGATGTGAAGTGAAGTGAAGTGATGTGAAGTGATGTGAAGTGAAGTGAAGTGATGTGAAGTGAGTGAAGTGATGTGATGTGATGTGATGTGCGTGAAGTGATGTGCTGTGATGTGATGTGATGTGATATAGGTCTACTTTCTATGTTCTAGCAGTGAAGCTGCGAGGGGAGAAAGGATGGTGCAGACGGGGTTATTATAGGAGCAGAGAAGCAGAGAGACAAAAAGGTGGTGTATGCCGTATGGTACATACGGGGGTATGTATTCATACGTACACCATACAGGAGTGTAGAGTTATTGCGAGTATATGAATACATAGTACCATATATATGTGATGCACCCATACACGCACCATCACGAGTGCCCAGACTCGTTAAATGATGCTATGGATGTTGTATGGATTCTCTATGGTGGAAATCTCACCGCAACTCCACCCACTGGATTGCTTTTGGAAGGGGCTGTGCTACACGCCTCCTCGTAATAACGCGCCAAAGCAGCGAGTGAGTCAACCGCCGATAAATGGCGGATACACCGTTACAAAGAGGAGAAGGGGGAAGTAGTGTTGGCTGTACGTTTGCCTTGTGGCGGATACACGTTACAAAGAGGAGAAGGGGAAGTAGTGTTGGCTGGTACGTTGCCTTGTCGCGTGACACAATAATGAACACACAACATCGCATAATAAATGTGTGTGGGATCCAGGCCCTGGTACAGATATGATGAACTGATAGTTCATCATATCAGTCCATCATATCAGTCCATCATATCAGTCCATCATATCAGTCCATCATATCAGTCCATCATATCAGTCCATCATATGATGAAAAGTGACGGTATGTCAATATCTCATCGAACAGCAGGGTTACTGCATGCACTATCCCATTTACTACCTTACTATCCCATCTTACTATCCCATCTTACTATCCCATCTTACTATCCCATCTTACTATCCATCTTACTTCCCATCCCATGCCCCATCCTACTGCATCCATACTGATCCCATACTGCCCCCATCCTACTGCATCCCATACTGCCATCCCATCCTGCATCCCATACTGCATCCCATCCCATCTCTTACTTCCCATCTCTTACTCCATCCCATCTCACCTCCTTTCCTCCTTTCCTCACCCATCGTCCCCGCAATGTCTCAACCCCCTTCTTCATCTGGTCTTTACTCCTCCATAGTACCCACCACCCATTTCCCTGGGAGACTCAGGGGACGCAAAGCACCCACACGCTGACAAGATGCCCTACGCTTGCAAGGTCCTTCGGCTGTCGCCTCCGCTGTGGCGCTCTCTACTGCGGACTATAACATTAACAATTTCCGAACAAACTCGTGGGACCTTTGAAAAAAACTAGGATTATTTTTCCAGACCTTGCCAAGTACACGGGTGAGCTGACCCTCAGGCGTTGGCTCAGCTGATCTGGGAAATGCTCCACTTTTATGACTAAACCTGCCACGTTGGCCAGCTAAGCTCGCGTAGCAACACATGATATGGTCAGGTAGGGCGACAAACGGAAAACGGTTTTATAGCCCCCCCACTCACAAAAAAAACTTATGAACATAAAACCCCGTATATACTTAAGCTAATGCATTACTAATGCATTAAGATCGAAACAACACAGTTATTTCAAGCGATGTTTTAGTAACAAAGCAACCCGGGTAATGAAGGTAAACTATACAACAGATTTACCAAATACCCCGAAACATCTGAAAATGGGGTCGCCTATATCATCAATACTTCGTTAATGACACCAGAAACAGTGTATGCTATGTGTAATAATGTGTGTTCATTGTTAATGTGTTATTAATGCATTATTAATGCATTATAGGTCTAATATTGCCATAAACAACTTCAGCCACTAAAGCCAACCCATTGTAGCACCCTTAACAATGCTTATTGTAAAAGGATGACTTATATTTGCATAGGTATAAAACATTGTGAATATCTTCATCTACAGTTACAGGAAATGCACCATATAAGGCTATATGACGACAATTGGAAAAAGATTATTCAGCTCTAGCAAGAAAATATCACTAAGTCTATTCAAAACAAGCAAATAGCTATGAATACATTGTTAATGTATTAGTAAAGTATTAACAACATTTAGTTTCATTCTTTCTATCCTCCACCTGTTTTATAAGCAGGATAGCATGTTAGAACCAAGAAGGTTCATGTAGCCTTTTAACTTGTCACCTTAGAAAATGTAAGTAAAGCCCTAAATTTTATACGAATACATTGTTAATATATTAGATGATTTTAAACATGCACTAATATTCTATTTAGTGTCAGCACTCTATACTAGCAAACTATCACTTCTTCTAACCTATTCCTATGCTATTACTATGTGAAAAAGACTTGGGAATATCTAAGGTGAATATGTAGAAATGAGAGATGAAAACCTCTAAGTCCTTCTATTAATTAGGCGACTACCTAGCAACCCTATACAGTATCTATTTAAGGCTTCTGGCCTAAAGACCTCCATCCTTCCTTATGTAAGGGTGTAATAGGATAGCATGCTAAGGCCTAGGTAATACCAACAATATAGTATGGCGCGGTAATTATGGTGGAGGATGTAATGGTGGGTGCACCAGATGTGAGAATCTAGCTGTCATACTGACATTCGTTGCTCAGTTTGCTATCCAAACTCAAGAGCAAACTTAGAAATCTCCTCCTCAAACCTACAAGTCACCATACATATCTTGGCTTATTGTAATGGTGGGTGCACCAGATGTGAGAATCTAGCCACCCAAGAAGGGATGAATTTACTAAGACAACACACTGTCTTAGAAAACAGAGCCAAAGGGTCATAGCTTAGACTATTCCACAACGCAGCAATCAGGTGTGTGATGTAGTGAAGTGGTTCAGACAAGTTGCAACAAATGTTGAGTCTGGGAACTCAGGGGTAAGTCAGAGGTTAACACCTCACTGACTTTTCAGAAACAAGGAGTAACAAGATGAATGCTTGGAAGCTTGGGAAAGACGTGGAAGTATGTGATAGTCGATTTACTGTATTGTCTGCTTGCCCTTTCTTAAGGAAAGGGCAATCCTATTTATGCTAAAGGAGTGTAGTTCTCTCATTTTCCAAGACTTTCCATGATTACCAGGCTTGGTAACTGTAGTCGACGTAAGAGAATCCCATAGAACCATCTCTTAGGTTCGTAGCCTATAGGAAGTAAAAGGAGGTCCAAGGTCAGAGTACCCCTATAGACAAATTATGTCATAGACAAATTATGTCATAGACAAATTATGTCATAACTTAACCAATCTTGTGGGTAACTAAAGAGCGATGACATGTAATGAATCATAGAGGTTCGTAGGAGCTTTTAGAGCTATCGTTCATGCTCCTAGGCCTTTAGTTGGTAGAGATATGTCATGTGGTAGTATGAGTGATGTCATGTAATGAATCATAGAGGGTTGTAGAGATATGCTATGTGGTCATATCGGCCCAGTAACTAAGGAGCGATGACGTGTAATGAATCATAGATGGTTGTAGCAATCGTTGAGTAGTATTGCTCTTGTTGTTGGTGTGATAAGCCAAAATATGTATAGTGACTTGTAGGTTTGAGGAGGGATTTCCAAGTTTGCTCTTGAGTTTGATAGCAAACTGAGTGCAACGAATGTCAGTATGACACTTATCACACCAACAACAGAAGCAATACTACTCAACGATTGCTGCAAACTCTTCTACTACATCTGTTTATGCTACATACATCACGGCATATCATTTGAACACTCATTAAACAAGTTATTAAGAAAATCTCCTCCTTAAGGGGGTGGGCCAATACTACCACATGGCATATATCTACCAACTAGGCCTAGGAACATGAACGATAGCTCTAGAAGCTTCTACAACCCTCTATGATTCATTACACGTCATCGCTCCTTAGTTACCCACAAGATTGGTTAAGTTATGACATAATTTATCTATAGGTACTCTGACCTTGGACCTCCTTTTCACTTCCTATAGGCTAGGAACCAAGAGATGGTTCTATGGGATTCTCTTACGTTCACTACATGATTAGCAAGCTAGTTGTGGGTCGCACTTGATTTCTAATACATTTACCAAGCCTGGTTAGTCATGGAAAGTCATGGAAAATGAGAGAACTACACTCCTTTGGCATAAATAGGATTGCCCTTTCCTTAAGAAAGGGCAAGCAGACAATACAGTAAATCGACTAGCACATACTTCTACGTCTTTTCCAAGCTTCCAAGCATTCATCTTGTTATTCTCTGTTTTTGAAAAGTCAGTGAGGTGCTAACCTCTGACTTACCCCTGAGTTCAGACTCAACATTTGTTGCAACTTGTCTAAACCACTTCACTACATCACACCTGATTGCTGCGTTGTGGAATAGTCTAAGCTATGACCCTTTGGCTCTGTTTTTCTAAGACAGTGTGTTGTCTTAGTAAATTCATCCCTTCCTTGGGTGGCTAGATTCTCATATCTGGTGCACCCACCATTTACACTAGCCACCCAAGTGTAGGGATGATTTACTAAGACAACACACTGTCTTAGGAAACAGAGCCAAAGGGTTGTAGCTTAGACTATTCCACAACGCAGCAATCAGGTGTATGATGTGGTGAAGTGGTTCAGACAAGTTGCAACAAATGTTGAGTCTGAGAACTCAGGGGTAAGTCAGAGGTTAGCACCTCACTGACTTTTCAAAAACAGAGAATAACAAGATCAATGCTTGGAAGCTTGGAAAAGACGTAGAAGTATGTGCTAGTCGATTTACTGTATTGTCTGCTTGCCCTTTCTTAAGGAAAGGGCAATCCTATTTATGCCAAAGGAGTGTAGTTCTCTCATTTTCCATGACTTTCCATGACTAACCAGGCTTGGTAAATGTATTAGAAATCAAGTGCGACCACAAACTAGCTTGCTAATCATGTAGTGAACGTAAGAGAATCCCATAGAACCATCTCTTGGGTTCCTAGCCTATAGGAAGTGAAAAGGAGGTCCAAGGTCAGAGTACCTATAGATAAATTATGTCATAACTTAACCAATCTTGTGGGTAACTAAGGAGCGATGACGTGTAATGAATCAGAGGGTTGTAGAAGCTTCTAGAGCTATCGTTCATGTTCCTAGGCCTCTAGTTGGTAGATATATGCCATGTGGTAGTATTGGCCCACCCCCTTAAGGAGGAGATTTTCTTAATAACTTGTTTAATGAGTGTTCAAATGATATGCCGTGATGTATGTAGCATAAACAGATGTAGTAGAAGAGTTTGCAGCAATCGTTGAGTAGTATTGCTTCTGTTGTTGGTGTGATAAGTGTCATACTGACATTCGTTGCACTCAGTTTGCTATCAAACTCAAGAGCAAACTTGGAAATCTCCTCCTCAAACCTACAAGTCACTATACATATTTGGCTTATCACACCAACACAAGAGCAATACTACTCAACGATTGCTACAACCATCTATGATTTCATTACACGTCATCGCTCCTTAGTTACTGGGCCGATATGACCACATAGCATATCTCTACAACCCTCTATGATTCATTACATGACATCACTCATACTACCACATGACATATCTCTACCAACTAAAGGCCTAGGAGCATGAACGATAGCTCTAAAAGCTCCTACGAACCTCTATGATTCATTACATGTCATCGCTCTTTAGTTACCCACAAGATTGGTTAAGTTATGACATAATTTGTCTATGACATAATTTGTCTATGACATAATTTGTCTATAGGGTACTCTGACCTTGGACCTCCTTTTACTTCCTATAGGCTACGAACCTAAGAGATGGTTCTATGGGATTCTCTTACGTCGACTACAGTTACCAAGCCTGGTAATCATGGAAAGTCTTGGAAAATGAGAGAACTACACTCCTTTAGCATAAATAGGATTGCCCTTTCCTTAAGAAAGGGCAAGCAGACAATACAGTAAATCGACTATCACATACTTCCACGTCTTTTCCAAGCTTCCAAGCATTCATCTTGTTACTCCTTGTTTCTGAAAAGTCAGTGTGTTAACCTCTGACTTACCCCTGAGTTCCCAGACTCAACATTTGTTGCAACTTGTCTGAACCACTTCACTACATCACACACCTGATTGCTGCGTTGTGGAATAGTCTAAGCTATGACCCTTTGGCTCTGTTTTCTAAGACAGTGTGTTGTCTTAGTAAATTCATCCCTTCCTTGGGTGGCTAGATTCTCACATCTGGTGCACCCACCATTACAATAAGCCAAGATATGTATGGTGACTTGTAGGTTTGAGGAGGAGATTTCTAAGTTTTCTTGAGTTTGATAGCAAACTGAGTGCAACGAATGTCAGTATGACAGCTAGATTCTCACATCTGGTGCACCCACCATTACATCCTCCACCATACTAATTACCGCCATACTATATTGTTGGTATTACCTAGGCCTTAGCATGCTATCCTATTACACCCTTACATAAGGAAGGATGGAGGTCTTTAGGCCAGAAGCCTTAAATAGATACTGTATAGGGTTGCTAGGTAGTCGCCTAATTAATAGAAGGACTTAGAGGTTTTCATCTCTCATTTCTACATATTCACCTTAGATATTCCCAAGTCTTTTCACATAGTAATAGCATAGGAATAGGTTAGAAGAAGTGATAGTTTGCTAGTATAGAGTGCTGACACTAAATAGAATATTAGTGCATGTTTAAATCATCTAATATATTAACAATGTATTCGTATAAAATTTAGGGCTTTACTTACATTTTCTAAGGTGACAAGTTAAAGGCTACATGAACCTTCTTGGTTCTAACATGCTATCCTGCTTATAAACAGGTGGAGGATAGAAAGAATGAAACTAAATGTTGTTAATACTTTACTATACATTAACAATGTATTCATAGCTATTTGCTTGTTTTTGAATAGACTTAGTGATATTTTCTTGCTAGAGCTGAATAATCTTTTTCCAATTGTCGTCATATAGCCTTATATGGTGCATTTCCTGTAACTGTAGATGAAGATATTCACAATGTTTTATACCTATGCAAATATAAGTCATCCTTTTACAATAAGCATTGTTAAGGGTGCTACAATGGGTTGGCTTTAGTGGCTGAAGTTGTTTATGGCAATATTAGACCTATAATGCATTAATAATGCATTAATAACACATTAACAATGAACACACATTATTACACATAGCATACACTGTTTCTGGTGTCATTAACGAAGTATTGATGATATAGGCGACCCCATTTTCAGATGTTTCGGGGTATTCTGGTAAATCTGTTGTATAGTTTACCTTCATTACCCGGGTTGCTTTGTTACTAAAACATCGCTTGAAATAACTGTGGTTGTTTCGATCTTAATGCATTAGTAATGCATTAGCTTAAGTATATACGGGGGTTATGTTCATAAGTTTTGTGAGTGGGGGGGCTATAAAACCGTTTTCCGTTTGTCGCCCTACCTGACCATATCATGTGTTGCTACGCGAGCTTAGCTGGCCAACGTGGCAGGGTTTAGTCATAAAAGTGGAGCATTTCCCAGATCAGCTGAGCCAACGCCTGAGGGTCAGCTCACCCGTGTACTTGGCAAGGTCTGGAAAAATAATCCTAGTTTTTTTCAAAGGTCCCACGAGTTTGTTCGGAAATTGTTAATGTTATAGTCCGCAGTAGAGAGCGCCACAGCGGAGGCGACAGCCGAAGGACCTTGCAAGCGTAGGGCATCTTGTCAGCGTGTGGGTGCTTTGCGTCCCCTGAGTCTCCCAGGGAAATGGGTGGTGGGTACTATGGAGGAGTAAAGACCAGATGAAGAAGGGGGTTGAGACATTGCGGGGACGATGGGTGAGGAAAGGAGGAAAGGAGGTGAGATGGGATGGAGTAAGAGATGGGAAGTAAGAGATGGATGGGATGCAGATGGGATGCAGGATGGGATGCAGTATGGGATGCAGTATGGGATGCAGTAGGATGGGCAGTATGGGATGCAGTATGGGATGCAGTAGGATGGGGCAGTAAGATGGATAGTAAGATGGGATAGTAAGATGGGATAGTAAGATGGGATAGTAAGATGGGATAGTAAGATGGGATAGTAAGGTGGCATGCAGTAACCCTGCTGTTCGATGAGATATTGACATACCGTCACTTTTCATGATGGACTGATATGATGGACTGATATGATGGACTGATATGATGGACTGATATGATGGACTGATATGATGGACTGATATGATGAACTATCAGTTCATCATATCTGTACCAGGGCCTGGATCCCACACACATTTATTATGCGATGTTGTGTGTTCATTATTGTGTCACGCGACAAGGCAACGTACCAGCCAACACTACTTCCCCCTTCTCCTCTTTGTAACGTGTATCCGCCACAAGGCAACGTACAGCCAACACTACTTCCCCCTTCTCCTCTTTGTAACGGTGTATCCGCCATTTATCGGCGGTTGACTCACTCGCTGCTTGGCGCGTTATTACGAGGAGGCGTGTAGCACAGCCCCTTCCAAAAGCAATCCAGTGGGTGGAGTTGCGGTGAGATTTCCACCATAGAGAATCCATACAACATCCATAGCATCATTTAACGAGTCTGGGCACTCGTGATGGTGCGTGTATGGGTGCATCACATATATATGGTACTATGTATTCATATACTCGCAATAACTCTACACTCCTGTATGGTGTACGTATGAATACATACCCCCGTATGTACCATACGGCATACACCACCTTTTTGTCTCTCTGCTTCTCTGCTCCTATAATAACCCCGTCTGCACCATCCTTTCTCCCCTCGCAGCTTCACTGCTAGAACATAGAAAGTAGACCTATATCACATCACATCACATCACAGCACATCACTTCACCGCACATCACATCACATCACATCACTTCACTTCACTTCACATCACTTCACTTCACTTCACATCACTTCACATCACTTCACTTCACTTCACATCTCTCATCGCTACTTAAAAGGAGTCTGTCCCAAATAGTGAAAACTGTTGTTACAAACTCTTGACATCCAGCCTTTGAACTGTCCTGTGTGTGCTCGTGACCTTGGGTCGTTCTTACCATACATAGTCCCAATCCCGATTGCCCTGACGATTCCACAACGGGAAAGACTAGCATCATCATATCACCACCAACTCGCGTCGATCCCTCATTCTCAATCCTCAAATGTTCGTCCCCCCTCCCCAACACTTCACCCCCTTCCTCCACAAATATTCAAAACAGGATTCGAATATTGACATTTTTGATTGCCAGGGGCCGAAGAGATTACGACTCGTTCCAGGTATCGCAGCGTTCCAACGCTCTCGCCTTCGGGCCGCGCCATGTCTTCTCAGCCTCGTCGCCCTACGGAGCCTCGTCCATAAACCTCAAGTTCCGCGCCCATGCCTCCGTTCTCGCACAGGTCGACGGCAACGGGCCCGCACGACCGCGCGGCCTCGTCGGTCCGCCCATGGGCGGCTTAGGCGGAGATGGAGGAGCGCTGGGAAAGAGACAGAACATCAGATCCCTCATAACGCCGGAGATGAACATGTCAGCTCGGCGTGCTCGGGTAGAGGGCGTCAACGTGGTTGTTAGGCAGAAGCGCAGGCCGTCTTCGACGTCGGTGAGGTCAGTTGCGTCGTCCGTCCGCTCGCGGAGGAGGATGCAGGGACCGAAGCCGACGCTGCTTAGCCTCCCGACCGAGGTCTTGGGTGTTATATTCAAGGACTTTGAGCAGAAGGAGCTGCGCGATGTCATGCTGGTGCACTCGGCTTTGACGGAGGCTGCGGCGAACTTGATGTACCACACCCCTCTGTTCGCATCGACCTACCGCTTTGCGCAGTTCGCGTATACGGTCAGCCACCAGAAACACTATGGTGATAGGGTGAGGGTGCTGGATGCCAGCGGGTTTGCGCAGGTTGCGCAGTTTGAGAGACAGCCGGAGGCGGGGTGGAGGGAGTGGAAGTTTAGGAACCATGATCTTTATCAGGGAAGATCGAGGCTGCATGTGCCGGAGAGTAGGCCGACGAGGAGGCGGATGACACACAGGAAACATCCACAGCCGAACCCCTTCCTCGAGGCCTGGGCACTCTCTCGTGATATCCCACTCGGTGGATTATGCCACGCCATTCAATCATGCCAGTACCTCAAGTAAGTCGACACCATCCAGAGAACAAACTCGAGCAAGAGACTAACATCTACAGCACCATCAACATCTCCCGCATCCAACTCGCCGAGGACTTCCTCATCGTCGACGACAACTCCCCCCCCTCCGCCTGGACAGACACCATCTACGTCTCCGACCTCCCAAATCCTGGTCCTGGAACTCCCAAGAGCTCCGTCCCATCTACAACATCTACATCATCGACCAGCTGCGCAAGCTGAAGCACCTCGAGACCGTCATCGCCAACAACGGCGTCTTCCTGAGCACGCTGATGATCCAGGAGCTGGTCGATGGCGCGCACCCGAGCCTCAAGTACGTCGACTTCGAGCACTCGGGCATGGCGCGCTCGAAGCCTTGGGCGATTAAGGGAACGAGAGAGCAGGTTGTGAAGGTTATTAGGGATATGGAGAAGACGACCCGGCGGAGCCCGGATCCGAGGAGGACCTATTTGACTCGTGGCTGAGCATTAGCTTTTCGGCGAGAATTTGTGGTTCTCGGTCAGGTTTTTTGGCCACGACAGGGAATTGGGTTGGGTTTGATTTAGCGGGTGTTTATACATAGAAGGGGGGGACTGGCGAAATGGTTGGACAATCCTCAACTAACATTGAGCTCTCTGGATTAGGAGAGCGAGAGATCATATTATTTAGTAATTAGCTATAATCCAACGCGCCCCGTGGGCAGCATTTTTGAAGCAGACGACTGAAGAGTTATAAATGTGACATGTGTATGCCTATGAGAGGTTCGGCAGTTTTATTAGTAATTGAGGATACCTAGTTGCTCTCTAATATGATATTTACAGCCATGCGAGAAGCTCATTTCCATGTGTAGTTTGTGGCGATCCTTTTCAAAAGCTCAGCTCAGGGAGGCAAGGCTGACAACTGCCGAATGGGGGGCTGATGTGGGTGCTCACTTGTCAAGCCCCATCCATGGTAGCCTCACGCCTTACACGCAACGGATCCCGGAAGCTATCTTCACAACCACAACGCTCTGGGCCTCGAAATAACCTGATCCAGACAGTATTGTGACCATGGCATCCGCCAGCTCCTCCCAAGTCGAAAAAGAGGTCAACACGCTCCTCCACCAGCAAGAAGACTCCGCCAAACATGTCCGCCCAACAGACCCCTCAGCCGTCGACACCATCATCACCAAACTCTTCACCTCCAACATCGGCAGCATAGCCATCCGCGAGCTCAGCCAGCGCCTCATCCTCCTCGTGCAAACCCCCGACTTCGCCCTCAACGACCGAATCGAAATATGCACCACCCTGCTCGGCAAAATCGAACAGTACCAAGCCTCCCAAGAAGAGCAGATCGCGGAGCTCCGCATGATCCTCGCAAACACCTACGAAGCACTCGATGACTTCCACTCCGCTGCCCAGATGCTCGCCGCTATCCCGCTCAACTCCTCGCAGCGCAAGATCAGCTCGGAAGACAAAGCAGCGACGCTAATCCGCATCGTGCGTCTGCACCTCGAATGCGACGACCCCACCTCCGCCGAAACCTACCTCAACAAATTCAAAAACATCATGCACGAAGTCACCAACCCAACCTCGCTCATCCACTTCCAAGTCTCCCAAGCCCGCATCCAAGACTCCCGCCGCGACTTCCTCGCCGCAGCAAAAGGCTACGAAGACATCAGCCACGACCCTCCATCGGCGAAGACGAGCAACTCCACACCCTCTCCATGGCACTAAAATGCGCCGTCCTCGCCCCCGCCGGCCCCGCCCGCTCGCGCGCCCTAAATCGTCTCTACAGCGACGAGCGCGCGCCGCAGTTGGAGGAGTTTGCGATCTTGGAGAACATGCACCTGCAGCGTGTGATTGCGCCGGGCGAGATCGCGAAGTTCGCGGAGGGGCTGCAGGAGCACCAACTTGCGCGGATGAGTGATGGGTTGACGGTGCTGGATAGGGCGATGTTTGAGCATAATCTTTTGGCGGCCAGTAGGCTGTATGCGAATATTGGGTTTGGGCCGCTGGGAGAGCTGCTGGGGATTGGGGGGGGAGAAGGCGGAGGAGATGACGGCGAAGATGATTGAGCAGGGGAGATTGGGGGGAGGATTGATCAGATTGAGGAGGTTATTTGGTTTGAGGGGGCGCGGGAGGGGGGAGGGGGGTGCTGAGGCAGTGGGATTTTAATGTGGAGGGGTTGGCGGAGGGGGTGGAGGGGATTATGGGACAGTTGCAGGCGAAGCATCCGGTATGCGAGATTTGCTCCCGTGGAAATACTGATGAGCTAACTGTGGTGCAGGAGTTTGTTGTGAAGAGTCTGGTGGTATGAGGAGCGCGGAGGCTTTATGATGGAAGGACGGTAGCATTAGAGTTACTGGGAGTTTGAGCGGGTGCATTACGAGACTGGATGACGGCGTCTGGGGGACTGAAAACATGGCATTTATCCACAGGAATCAACATTTTCATGAAGACTGTGGCTTCACCAAAATATGAGCGAAAGCAATCATGAAGTTTGGAAACGCGCTGTTGTAGTATCTCCCCACTCTATATCTATATATCACGTGATACGAGTCCGTTGCCCGGTCATCGTATTTACAGTGGAGAATAGTCCCTGTATCAACTTGGCCAATCACCTCCCCCGACCACCCCGTCGCGGACCTCGAATTCCACGCGATAATTTTGTCCTCCCTCCCAAACCTATAATTCCATTAACCCAAATAGCGACAAACCCTTTCGGCCATGAAGAGGAGAGCTCACACGCCGTAACCCAGCATTGAATCTACCATATAGCTCTATACCCGCCCCAACGACGACGCGAAAGCCCGCCCGACATGGCAACCGCGTCCCCAACACCCCTGGGCTCAAGCCACTTCGGCAATCAGCCGATGCGCCGACCTTCGTCGAGACAGGCCTTGCGACAAGTTCCTCTTGCGAGACCGACTTTTGTGCGGAGAGAGGCTGCTGCTGTTACGGCGAATGGGAATCCGGCAGCAGAACTACCAACGACTTCTAAGACGCGCCGGTATTCAGACCATGATAGTTCGGATGACGACTTGCCTGTGCCGATGAAGTTCAGCGCCCTCACGAATGCCTTGTTGAATGATGAAGCTTCGATGCTTGGCTCTGGTTCACCAGTTGTTGCAACGAACGAAAACAATCTATCTGGCTCAACGGCGGTTGCGCAGAGACATACAT
>NW_020167585.1:0-16709 GCF_001641265.1 Pseudogymnoascus destructans | reverse complement strand
CCATCTTCACCAACAGCAACATCAACATACCAAACCCCCAGACACGAGCCAACCAGAATGCATAGCCTCATTAACATCTCCCCAAGGTATCTATCTATACGTACAACCCACCCTCCATCGTACAACATCTTCCCCGAATCCATCCCTCATCTCAAACAGCAAGCTTACTCCGAGGCCGGCTTCTCCTCTCCCACTCCCGGGGCGCAGCACGTTCTTCTCCTCAAACAGCTTCGCCAACTCGCCATTCTGATGCATGGAAACGAGGATATCGCAGCCGCCTACGAACTCCTTGTCGACGTATAGCTGGGGGATCGTTGGCCAGTCTGAGAACTCCTTGATGCCTACACACTGTCAGCCTTTGCCCCCCTTCACCAAACCCATACCGCCATCAACAAAAATGAAGGGGATGGGGAACAACATACCCGACCTCAAAGCATCATCTTCCAAAACATTAAACGCAGTAAACTTCCCCGGATCCACCCCCTGCAAACTCAAGATCTGGATACTCGCGCGCGAAAACCCGCACTGGGGCGTCTCGGGTGTGCCCTTCATGAAGAGCACCACGGGCGCCGAACCGACCGCTTCGGTGATGGCGGTCTTGGTCTCGGCGGAGAGGAAACGGCGCGCTGGGAGGGGGGAGCGAGTGAAGGCCGAGGGGATGGAGGGGCGGGCGGCGTGGCGGAGAGCCTGGGGGGGAGAAGGTTAGCTTGGGGTTCTTTGATCTGGGATGATGGAGAGAGTCGGGGGGGGGAAGGGTACCGATTGGAAGAGGGGGCGTGCGAAGGATGCCATTGTTGTGTGTGCGTGGTGTTTAGGTGGTGATGAGGTTGGAAAATTGTTGTGGTTTGGATTATAGATATTATCCGTATTGTTGATGGCGATGGAGTGGCGAATCAGAAGACAGGGAATGCAAGGCTGAAATCACAGATTCGGGAGGGGTTAAATGGATGGGGATTCCCCCTGGGAATTTGAGAGGGGTTATTGTCTTTTTGACTTTTGTCTTTTCGACTTTTTGACTTTTTGTGTTTTTGTCCTTTCTATTTATCTGGGTAGGAGTGAGGGTATTCGTACAAGAGAGAGGGCCGTTGAAAGGCGTGGATATGGCGGCGGAGATACTCAACTTTACTGCCAGTTGCACGACCACCACTGTCACTTATCACCGTTTAACGCATCAACCGCCAACCATCAACGCCAACCATCAACCGCCAACCATCAACGCCAACCATCAACCGCCAACCATCAACCGCCAACCATCAACCGCCAACCATCAACCGCCAACCATCAACCGCCAATATCCTCCTCCATCGTCAATCCTCGTCGTCAATCATCAGACAGAATCAATAGCATTGTCATTGTGCACTTCTCTGATCCACGTGCTGTTTGTACCTGCTGACTGATTCATTATGTCTTTTCGACTCGGCGATTCGGCAGCTGGAACAAAAGGGCTACGCTCGGCTTGCAACGGCCTATATCGACCTTTTGATTCCGCACTTTGGGATGGATTTACCAATCGATATGAACATCATCTCCGTTGCTGAATTGAAGGGCCAACGAGGCCAAGCAAAAAGGGGGGCAGTCACCTGGTATCAATAGATATAAGTGGCTGTCCATTGATTGATCTTCAAACGCCTCCATTGAAGGGTTTTGTGTTACCGAGGAAAGGGTCCTGTCGACGTCATATTTTGTTCCGGCCCAGCACGCGTCTTTTTCTTATCGAACTTTCGCCGCCCACGACCACGCACGACCACCGAGAAATTAATTCTGAAACTACCGGACGAGCAGAGGAGTATGCAAAATATAGCCTCGAATAGGAGACGAATAGACCACGTTGAAACACACCGTGCCGCCGAGATTCTTACAGAGATTAGAGCCAATGGACTAACTGGCCTTCCTACCATCTTAGCTCCCGCACCAGAAAGTTGCGCGTGACCCGCCTTCCGTCTTTCCTCCAAGGCCGGTGGCTAGAAAAGTGAACCCCAACCCCTCCTCTTGACACGCTCTACTTTTTTTCTTTACCTCTTCCACACATACACTCATATAACTGCAGCCATCCAAGCTCTGTTTGTCCCCATTGACTCTACCCCTCCCTCTTCTCAATTGACACAGAGAAGAATCATATCTCATCACTTCACTTCGCATACCATCGGGCGATAACCCCCACCAACAACCCCTCATGTCTCCCTCCGCCGTATCCGCCACGCCTCCCCAGGCCGTGGTGCAGGGAAACCCCGACCTGAGCGCCGACGCCGTCAAGGCCAAGCTCAGCAGCGCCGCCTCCCTCGCACCCCTCGACGCCTCAAAGCTAACCCGCACCCGCACCACGACCCCCCGCACCGTCCCCGCCCTCGACGACCCCATCCGCAACGTCTCCTCCTTCGCCACCGACCACATGATAACCTGCACCTGGAACGTCAACTCCGGCTGGGGCATCCCTGAACTCAAGCCCTACGGCCCCTTCTCCATCATGCCCACAGCTTCCGTCCTCCACTACGCCACCGAGTGCTTCGAGGGCCTCAAGTGCTACCGCGGCTACGACGGCAAGCTGCGCCTCTTCCGCCCCGACTGCAATGCTAAGCGCTTGCTCATGTCATCTGCGCGCATCGCGCTCCCCACTTTCGACACTGCTGAGGTGGAGAAGCTGATTACCGAGCTCGTGGCTGTGGATGGGGATAAATTCCTGCCTAAGTCCAATGCGGGGAAGTTCCTCTACCTCCGCCCGACGATGATTGGCACGCAGGCTGAGCTGGGGGTGCAGACGCCTAACGAGGCCATGCTCTTCATCATCGCGACCTACATGCCCGAGCTCTCCGAGACACCCGGCGGCATGAAGCTGCTCGCTTCCCAGAACGACATCGTGCGCGCGTGGCCGGGGGGCTTCGGATTCGCCAAGGTAGGCGCGAATTACGGGCCTAGTCTGATGGCGCAGCAGGAGGCGCGGAGGTTGGGGTATAACCAGGTCCTCTGGCTTTTGGGGGATGAGGCGCAGGTTACGGAGGCGGGAGCGAGTAATTTTTTCACGGTGATGAGGACGAAGGAGGGGAAGTTGCAGTTGATTACTGCGCCGTTGGGGGATAAGGTTATTCTGGATGGTGTGACGAGGAGGAGTGTGATTCAGCTTGTTAAGGAGAGGTTGGCGAAGGAGGGGGGGAGCTGGAGGCGCTGGAGGTGGTGGAGAGGCAGTATACTATGGGGGAGATTGTGGAGGCGTCGGAGGAGGGGAGGTTGATTGAGTGTTTTGCTTGTGGGACGGCTGTAAGTTTATACCCCCGAAGTGTGGAAGCAGATGGCTAATGCAGAAGCAGTTCTTCGTCGCACCAGTGTCCAAAATCCACTTCCGTGGCGTCGATATCGATGTCCCAATGGCCCAGGGCGAGGTTGGGGATTACACCAACGTCATCAAGAACTGGCTCGTGGATATCATGTATGGTCGCGAGGACCACCCATGGGGCGTGGTTGTTGAGGAGAAGGAGGTTTAAGGGGGGTGTCTGTATATGATGAGGGATGAGATAAGATGGAGATGATGAAAGAAAACATCCATGGCGTTTTGTGAGGGAGCTTTTGCCTCCTGGAGGTGGTTTATCGAAGCGGAAGATTTTGATAGACTACGCCTGATGTTTTGTGGATGGACATGGAAAATGGGCGGAGGTTTGAGATAAATAAGTTGGGTGGTTTTTTGGTTATAGACTATGAATATACGATCTATCCATAAAATCTCTCATACTGGATTGTTTGTTATGAAGCATGGTGTAGGAGATACTGACAAGGGGAAGTGGTGTAGAATGAGTAAGATGCCTTCTAAATAATATAATAAGTATGACATTATTAAGAAAATCTAGTCCGAGGACGTCACGATATAGCCATATCCGGGTTACGGTATGGTGTATTGGGTAATTTTAATATAATTGTAATAGATATAATAAATTCACATACTTCAACCCCACGCTGTCTCGAAAATAGCATAGGAATAGATTCCCATTCCGAACTGATGAACCTTGCAAACCCCCAACATCGATGTGCCATTCGAAGCACACGAACACCTGCTAGCCCACTGAGGCCGACATGCTCACGGAAAAGGTTAATGCTACAGCTCCAAATACCACAGCTCCAAACCGAGCCGCCTCCGTCATGCTCGGGGCGGCTGAGAAGCCGGATGGTTTCGGTGATAGGATAGTGACGGTGACAGGATAGTGACGGTGACAGGATAGTGACAATAGCAAGCGGCAACAAGAAGCAGCTATGGGAGGCGGTAAACACACGCAGCAACGACAAACAGCAACGGCAACAACACCTGGCGAAGGATACTGCACTGTTAGTGTCAAGAAGAAGTTTGACGACGGTTGATGCCTCTTAGCAGTGGCCCAGTATATCGGCGTCTATCGGTTAGCATCCATTACCTCAATCTGCGGTTGCTATCTAGCGGGGCTACAGAACCTTCGTCCTCTTGCTACCAGCGCATTCCTTTCTACAACCCCCTACATTCGTCTCTCAACTCTGTCAGGAGGCCTTGTAATACTACTTTGCAGTTTCTAGGGTCTTGAGATGCTGTCCCAAGCATCATAATGATATAATTAGAATTAGATTGGTTTATATGCCAGTCAAGAGGCGTGCCAGCCGAGGGTATTACGGTGTTCGTCTGGCGCTTTCCATGGACGAGGGTGGCTAGATTTGTTATTTGGAAATAGATGGGCTGACATGTTACTTCTCTTTATATTTTCCTCTATACCACCAGGATTTCCTCCTCATCTGTCAGACAGCTTTCCATTTTTATAAGAGAGTGGTGGTATCAAAGAGACGGTGGATGGCCGAATCCGCCGTCTCGGTGGGGTCGTTGATCCGGCACCGGCCCCAGCCAATCCCCCACGCTGCCAGACGAGGCTGATTGATCAATTCGGTTACGCACTGCGATAGTGAGGAAATAATATAATAATCACGGAGCTGCACTCGACACGACGTACGTCGACTGAAGCTTTACTTGTCTTCTCAGCTCTATACCTCCCTCGGCAATTCCCAGTTTGACGATACCAAAGCGGATCATCCGACGTCTCCGCGCAGATAGGAAACGGAGCTACCCCTCCTTCGAACATCAACCCCGCCATAAATCAATCACAACGCTTCCACACCTCTCAACCTACAAACAACAACCCAAACAACCTCACCTCACCTCTCCAGCCTCTCCGACCCCCCCAACCCGCCAACACCTACACTCACACCCCCTACCCCGCCTCACAATGCACCTCACACCCCTCCCCCCTCTCCACCCCCCCTCCCCCCGCCGCGCCTGGCACTCAACCCCCCACCCCACCCTCCCCCTCCTCAGCACCTCCCTCGGCAAATCCGCCCAAATAACCTCTCTCCGCACCTCCACCCCGCACTCCATCCTCGAAGGCGGACACACCCGCTCCATCCGCTCCACGGCTTGGAAACCGCATCTCCGCCCCGGAGAACTCGGTTTGGTGACGGGTAGCTTTGATGGGACTGCTGGGGTGTGGCGGAGGGACGAGGGGGATGACGGGGAGAGGGAGGATGGGGAGGATTGGGAATTCAGCGTCGTCCTCGAGGGCCACGATGCTGAGGTGAAGAATCTGGCGTTTAGCCCGTCGGGACAGTATTTGGCGACTTGTTCGAGGGATAAGAGTATTTGGATCTGGGAAGAAGTCGACGGGGCTGATGAATGGGAGACGGTCGCGGTGCTGACGGAGCATGAGGGGGATGTGAAGTGCGTTGCCTGGGCCCCAAGTGAGGGCGATGAGGGAGAGTGTTTGGCGAGCGCGAGTTATGATGGCACCGTGCGCGTGTGGAGGGAGGATGGGGAGGGGGAATGGGGGTGTGTTGGTGTGCTGGAGGGGGGGGGGGAAACGGTTTGGGGTGTTGCTTGGGAGGGTGCTGCACCGGACTCCCAACCAGCCGCCGAGTCTGAGCAGGAAGCAGACGCCGAAGCACCGAAGCCTAAACACCGCCGCCTAATAACTTGCTCGGCAGACACCACACTGCGCGTCTGGAAGCGTGTCGAAGCTGCTGAGGCGGAGAGTGGCGGCATCCCATCGACGATGCGCGCTGCTGCTCAGGGGGAGAAATGGGTGATCGAAGCGACGCTGCCCGCGGCGCATACAAGGGCTGTGTATGCGGTTGCGTGGAGTGAGAGGACGGGACGGGTGGTTAGCTGTGGGGGGGATTCGAGGATTGTGGTGTATGGGGAAGTGGAGGGAGGCGCGGACGGTGTGGTGGAGGGTGGGGATGGGGAGAAGGGGGAGGGGAAGGAGGGGGAGAAGGGGGAGGGGAAGGAGGGGAGAAGGGGGAGGGGAAGATGGGGAATGGGAAGTGGAAGATCCTCGCCACAGCGGAGATGGGTCATGGACCGTATGAGATTAATCATGTTACGTGGTGTCAGCGGTTTGATGGGAGGGAGGGAGAGATGGTGGTTTCGAGTGGAGATGATGGGGCTGTTAGGGCTTGGGAGGTTAGTGAGTAGGGGGTTGTTGTTATGAAGGGGTTTGTTGTTATGAAGGGGGTTGTTGTTGTGCAGGGGGTTGATGATGTGTGGATGGTTGGGTAGATTGCATGGAAGGAGTTTCTTGGATCTGGGGGGGCGTGGGATAGATCGTGGATTTGGTGGTGTATGGGGGGTGGTATATGGATATGGGATGAATTATGTGCGTGTGCGTGTCTGTATATATGCTAAGCCTGATGATATGTTCCGCCCTTGGGATTTGGGGAGCCCATAGCCAAATGCTACCCGGTAGATACGAAATGGGAATCGAGTTTGCACATCTACCCACCAGGCGCCAGGCAACAAACGCTCGTACCATTTACTCACCTTCCCCTTCCCATATTTGATCTCCTCTCTCGTCTTCGGCATCTCGCCTCGGCCCTGAACTCGGGAGTATAAATCACCACCGCCCACCTCTCCCGCCCTCCTCAGCATACCACCTCACCTACCGACCATCTAGACGGCCCAGTAGGCTTGTAGTCATTGGCCATGCATACACGCAAAAGCTTCTGTATAACAGTACGGCTGGTTCATGGATGGGGGAAGAGGAGAGCTGAGGGACGAGATAGATATCAGCGATGAGCAGAAAGCAGAGGACAGCATCACACCAGCAAGCGAACGGATAACGACACGGACATACCAAAAACCCACTCACTCATCTCGGGCCGTGGAGGTCTCGGAGATGTCTGCAATCGGGGGGGTCTACAGAGAGCGCAGTACACATGGTGTGTACCTTACATAACTCCACCTCGTCCTGCACGCTGCACGGCATCCCCGAATCCAGCAATCGTCCAGAAGCCCCCATAGAAGAAGGCTTTTTTTTCCTTGTTCCGTTTTTGTGGCTTGACCGCGGCTGGGAGCGACCCGGCTGGATTGCACTGTTGAGAATAAAAAATGGAGAAGCGAACTGTAAAAGGACAGGAAGCCGGGGAGGGTGGGGCCGTGTGTGGATACGGTTTGCGAGATTTGTTATGTATAGAGTACCTTTTGCACGGGCCGCAACGGTGGAGAGGGGGATTGTGGTGCAATGGTCCGCAATGAGTGCGTGCGCCGTGCGTACTACTGCCTGTAGTTTGTAATTTGTTGGCGTGTACTCCGTAGAGCGGGTTTACTCCGTACCACTGTGCATTATCGATTCCTCGCCTCTAGCAGACAGATAAAGCCCTAAACCACACACGTGCTCCTCTCCGCAGTGGCGACGCTGGGGACGGCGCGACGGTGTGGGGTTGGCGGCTTGGTATCGTGTCGATTCGCTAATGGGAAGAAGAGGCAAAGGGAGGTTTGGCGGTGTTGGAGAAGTTTGGTACGCCTTGTGTTTCGGGGGATCTCTTTGTGCCCAGGACGCATCTGCTACTGTAAAACAGCTCATTTTACATGCCTGTATATAGTTGGTGTAGAAAAATCGATCAATATAGTCTAAAACCCCTTTACAAACCCTGCACCCTATGAACTCCACTGTTTCCTAATTAGGAAATAAGACTATAGACTCTCAACAGTCATCTGTTAAAGACTTACAGCAAGCCAGATACCTATTGTAGTTAGAGTAATTGTTAGTAATCACCTAGTGCTGTTCTGACTTTGTAATCGAAACGCCAAAGCCTATCGATTAGGCAGTGTCATACTGACATTCGTTGCACTCAGTTTGCTATCAAACTCAAGAGCAAACTTGGAAATCTCCTCCTCAAACCTACAAGTCACTATACATATTTTGGCTTATCACACCAACAACAAGAGCAATACTACTCAACGATTGCTACAACCATCTATGATTCATTACACGTCATCGCTCCTTAGTTACTGGGCCGATATTACCACATAGCATATCTCTACAACCCTCTATGATTCATTACATGACATCACTCATACTACCACATGACATATCTCTACCAACTAGAGGCCTAGGAGCATGAACGATAGCTCTAAAAGCTCCTACGAACCTCTATGATTCATTACATGTCATCGCTCTTTAGTTACCCACAAGATTGGTTAAGTTATGACATAATTTGTCTATGACATAATTTGTCTATGACATAATTTGTCTATGACATAATTTGTCTATAGGGGTACTCTGACCTTGGACCTCCTTTTACTTCCTATAGGCTATGAACCTAAGAGATGGTTCTATGGGATTCTCTTACGTCGACTACAGTTACCAAGCCTGGTTAGTCATGGAAAGTCTTGGAAAATGAGAGAACTACACTCCTTTAGCATAAATAGGATTGCCCTTTCCTTAAGAAAGGGCAAGCAGGCAATACAGTAAATCGACTAGCACATACTTCCACGTCTTTTCCAAGCTTCCAAGCATTCATCTTGTTACTCCTTGTTTCTGAAAAGTCAGTGAGGTGTTAACCTCTGACTTACCCCTGAGTTCCCAGACTCAACATTTGTTGCAACTTGTCTGAACCACTTCACTACATCACACACCTGATTGCTGCGTTGTGGAATAGTCTAAGCTACAACCCTTTGGCTCTGTTTCCTAAGACAGTGTGTTGTCTTAGTAAAATCATCCCTTCCTTGGGTGGCTAGATTCTCACATCTGGTGCACCCACCATTACACCTGTGTTAACGTAGAGCCATGTGAAATAATGTAAAATCATTAGCTGCTGACTCGTCGTACAGGTACCTTGTCCATAGAGTTACAGTAAGTACAAGCAAGGCATTTTTATTGGATATTTCCTCGACGATTGTTTGCCAAGGTCTGTCTGCGTTGTCACAGTCTCTAAATATATAACAGCCGCGATAGCCACGGTATCAGAGGCTCACCCAGCTTCTTGAGAGAAAAGCGCATAGGCTAAACTTTGCATATTGTACGTGGTCTCTTCGATTTGGTTTAACTTCTATGTACTGATGAAGCAAAACGGACTCCTCGCCATACGCGCTACGTGTTCCTCACGCATCGAGCCCTCTTACGAGCGAGGAGAGAGCGGCACCGTCGCAGGAGCTCAAAACATGGCCGACGCTAAAGATGGCAACAGTGGTGGCGACCATTCATCGGGGGAGTAGGGGAGTATAGCGGTGTCGTCCAACATGCTCATATTGCCCAGAGCGGCCAGGCTAGGCTTACAGAGGAAATCACCATCGCCAAATCGCCCGGCAAGGGGCGCGATGTAGGGATAGTGATCTCCTCTGGCGACAACACCAAGAGGGATAGAGCTGAGAGAAAGGCTAGAAAGGAGGCGGCGGAGAAGAAGGCTAAAGGAAAAACAACAAATAATCGAGTTGATAGCGGTTAGAGGGCACTGTTGAAGATGGATCCTATTTTATTTGACCAATGCCTCCTTCTACACTATATAGTTGCTGATTCCCCGAATCGCCGTCGGAGTTCCTCATTATATTTGATATTATCATCAACCTTTTGTTGAACAACGTCCTCTGCATTCTCACACCAAAACTTCGACAGAACCTCCTCGAAGTCTGAATATAGTTCTGCTGAAAATGCAGGGCAGATGTGGTCCACAAGAAGAGTAAGCATAGCATTCGCCGACGATATACAATACCAATACCAAACTCCTTTTGAATCCCACGTGTCATGCATAGCTCCTGATATTGAAATGTTATGTTCTCCCAGACCCTGCTCTTCTTCCTCTAATATATCCATAAACTCCCGTCGTATTTCGCTGAACTTAATTAAGTGATCCTCTTCTATCTCGTCAATGCGTCGTCCAGTAAGCCAGTATGGTACTGCAAGCATTTCCGCAGGAAGAGCGCATATCCACTCAAGGTCGACAAGGCAAGTAAGGTTGCATTCCTTGTCGACAAAGATGTTGGAGGGATTGACGTCGGTAAGCTGCAGCAGAAACGGCCCATTACGGCGAGCACGGTTGATATATTGATGTGAGAGAGCCCGGAGTAGCATCCTCTGGGTCATCTGGGTACGGCAGTCTCCAGCGTCGTATACTGCGTTCGGGTTGTTGAGGAGGCGCTTGTCATGGAAGGTAATCATGTCGGATACGAAGGGCTCAGTAGACGCATAGGTGTCATCCTTTTGTGCTATCCTCTGTGTGCCTTCATTCTCTAGTGCTACTATTGTACATGTAAGCGGCCGGTTTGTCAGTGTCACAGCACAATCGTCGTGGAACTGAAACGATCCTATTCTCGGCTGAGGTATACGGGCGAGAGACAAGATTATGCGTGATATGCCTTGGAACAACCTCCTCCTGCAAGCCGGGTCTTCCCGTTGTGCCTCCCACGTGTTTGAAAGCATCTCACCCGTGCTTGAGTCTATATACTCAAGCAGCATATAGGGCGTACGGAAATTGCTCCTCTTCTGGTGGGGCGTATATTGTGATAGGGTAGGGTATCGAAAGAGGCTATAAAAGCACTGCCAGAACAGGCGGGAGAGGCGCACATGGAGAGGTCGGTGCTCTGCGTGGGTAAATTGGCCGAACTAGACTCCAAACAGAATTAGGAACGGCACGGAATAGACTGTAGGAAGGTGGCTCACATGTCGGCTGTCCGAGAAGCCAAAGCCGTATAAGTGAGGGATACGGATATCAGGGCACTTATCCTGCATCCACATATATGCTCCCAACTCACAGCTGAGCTTCTCATCTACCGTGCCGGGGTATATGCTTTCGGCAAGCTTGTGTGGCATCGGGCATCGAAAGATAAGTTTCTTCGATAACTTGCCAAGATTTGCCTCAATAGGTACGCAAATATTGAAGCCGCCTTGGATCCATGTCGACTGCTCGAGGACAGTGTAGCTGAGCTCACTTCCTAATCCAAGGTGATGTTTAGCAATGGCTTCAATCTCTCTTCTCTCCTTCCAAAGTTCCTGCCGGAGCTCTGCTGCTGCAGGACCGTAACCTAGCTGGCGGATGACGTTCGCTTCTACTTTTTCAGCAGATTCGAATGTGATGGGGTTGCGACCGTGGAATTCGAGCGTAGTAGGCATAGCAAAGAGCTGGTTTTGAGAGCCTGTCCTCTATACACGTCACGGAACTTTGTTGAGCATCACAATATAAGCTTTTGGTAGTATCAGCGACAGCCTCGGGATACGGGAAAACTATAATGCCGAACTTAAGACAAGGAGCCTTGTTCACGTCGGCACAGCATTCGCCCGACGCTTCAGCACGTGGTCTACGCGAATCGCCGATGCGTTAAAAGTAGCTCTCTGCCCACGTCCATCCAGCTTCCCCACCGTCTTCCCCACAAAATGCCGTCCCAAGTTCTTGTTCAATTCGAGACAGGAGAATACCTAGACCTAAAGGCAGCGTTTGAAAAACGTCCTAAAGAGGCTCAAGACATTTATACGAAGTAATTCTCTTTGGGAACATTTCAACAAGAGTGCTTTCTTTGCTTAGGGTTGTGAGTATGTTCAGGGTTCGTCTTGAGGAGAATCAAGAACGCAAGCGGAGCAGACAATACGACGTGTACTCGATGCGTGCCGCCAGGGGGCGAATCCTGGATCCATTGAAGAGCGCTTTTACACATATGGACAAGAGTTTGCTATTATCGCGCTCTACATTGCCACGAATAATAACTACAAGGTCTTCAGAGACATTGGCGACCTTGACGCTAAAGATCGAGTCAAGCTCATCAAAGACGTTATTCGCCTCCCCCAGGAGCGCTACATAACTAATTTCGTGAATGAACTCAAAAGGTTACCAGTAGTGACCGACCATAAATCTTACCTATTTGCTAGACGCCGGGGGCGAATAAAGGGTAAGTAACTACACCAACATATTTAAGCCTCTACTAATCTTCATAGAAACACAACAGCTTATTCCTCCGCTAGCAAATATACGTTCAGATGCCTCACCGGCCCCTCAACCAGCGAATCAGCCCTCTCCGATCTCTCAGGCAACAAGTCCATTAAATCCTAGATATCATATTATTATATGATATCATGATATATTGTCAGAATTATGGTGTATGATATTGTCAGCATATTACATCTTGCGATATTGTATCACGCCATATATCATGATATTAATATGGTGATATAGCAATATATTACAATACTAACAATATACCTTGCTGTCATCTACTCTCGACCCGTCGTCACTAATTCAATTATCTACCCAAGCTGTGCCTCCTCCCCTGTACCAGGATTTTAGGCACTCTAATGCCTCAACTGACTCAACTCCAAGCCTATTCCTCCTTTCAATAATTGTGAGAGCGGCACTGGAAAATAGGCGTTCAGGCTCGGCAGACATCGCTGTATTGACAGTATGTCTAATGCCATCACCGCCAGGTTGGGAAGGTTGCATGCTGTGCTGCTCCATCCACCAGGACTTTGGGTCAACTTCTGGTGTAATACCTGCCAGGCCAGTACTTGATATACTCATCAATAACTGGTGGCTGCCGCCTCTTCTGCTCAAGCCAGATTTGATGCTCAGTCTTCTCCTGTACTAGTGTAATGATGTATGACTACAGTATTCCGGCTCGCCCGGAATACGCGTAACATGCTTTATATACCACATGTACTGTAACGGCGGCACCGTTACAATTATCCCCCCCCTATAGTCCGTGACGTCCCGGCACGGATGTAGAGGCTTCTAGCGTATCATCTCGTACTGCTTCTAGGCCCGTTACTACTCAGGATGCTAAGGTGTGTATATAATAGCTTAAGCCCCAAGGACGCCCCCTTGTCAGCCAGGTAAGGAATTACACTGATTGCTCGCTTAGCCCACCCAACTAGCGAGCCAATCAAAACCCATTGACCAGTGAGCCGAATACTCTTGTAATGATGTACGGTTACGCTCGCGCTACATCCCACTGAGCCAAAAAGACTACAGTATTCCGGCTCACCCGGAATATGCGTAACATGCTTTATATACCACATGTACTGTAACGACGGCACCCATTACAACTAGCTCATTTGATGACATTACTAGTTGAGGTGTTGGCTTGTATTGCTCGTCCCAAAATAGCTGCATAGATGCCTTTGCTGTTACTATCCAAGTGCTCTCCCAGTTGTCTTCAATCCAAGTCCATTTTTGAAAGGGTACTAATACCATGGCTACAATATAAGCTGGAGATCGTTCAGTCAGGCTATAGTACTTGTCTAATTTAGACCAGGCTGAATTGATACAAGGGCTAATATGAGAATCGTTGATATACTCAAGTTTGCCAAGTTCAAGCTGCTCAAGTAGAAATTCCATTGTTGAGAGAATATGCTCAATTGTTGCCCTTTGGCCCTCTGTTGCTAGTGTTGCTTGATGAAAGAACTTAAGAAAGTGGTGGATATTTGTTAGTACGACCCAGTCAATTGCCAAGTTTATATGCTCTTGGATAGCGCAGTCGATCATAGCATACCAGGAGTTCTATCGAGTCTTGTTATCTGTAATGGTGGGTGCACCAGATGTGAGAATCTAGCCACCCAAGGAAGGGATGAATTTACTAAGACAACACACTGTCTTAGAAAACAGAGCCAAAGGGTCGTAGCTTAGACTATTCCACAACGCAGCAATCAGGTGTGTGATGTAGTGAAGTGGTTCAGACAAGTTGCAACAAATGTTGAGTCTGGGAACTCAGGGGTAAGTCAGAGGTTAACAGCTCACTGACTTTTCAGAAACAAGGAGTAACAAGATCAATGCTTGGAAGCTTGGAAAAGATGTGGAAGTATGTGATAGTCAATTTACTGTATTGTCTGCTTGCCCTTTCTTAAGGAAAGGGCAATCCTATTTATGCTAAAGGAGTGTAGTTCTCTCATTTTTCAAGACTTTCCATGACTTACCAGGCTTGGTAACTGTAGTCGACGTAAGAGAATCCCATAGAACCATCTCTTAGGTTCGTAGCCTATAGGAAGTAAAAGGAGGTCCAAGGTCAGAGTACCCCTATAGACAAATTATGTCATAGACAAATTATGTCATAACTTAACCAATCTTGTGGGTAACTAAAGAGCGATGACATGTAATGAATCATAGAGGTTTGTAGGAGCTTTTAGAGCTATCGTTCATGCTCCTAGGCCTCTAGTTGGTAGAGATATGTCATGTGGTAGTATGAGTGATGTCATGTAATGAATCATAGAGGGTTGTAGAGATATGCTATGTGGTAATATCGGCCCAGTAACTAAGGAGCGATGACGTGTAATGAATCATAGATGGTTGTAGCAATCGTTGAGTAGTATTGCTCTTGTTGTTGGTGTGATAAGCCAAAATATGTATAGTGACTTGTAGGTTTGAGGAGGAGATTTCCAAGTTTGCTCTTGAGTTTGATAGCAAACTGAGTGCAACGAATGTCAGTATGACATGATCCCTGACTAGACGCTTGCCAGAACTGAGCTTGACAAAGGCCGCAATTCGTTGTGGAGATCTTTGAATATATACTACAATATTATGAAGCTTTCCAAGAGGACCTTTCCGACACCAGCTCTCCATTTCAAGCTCAGAAGGGGTATCAGAACTGCCTTGATTGTTCTCTTGTGATAGGGCTTCTTCTTCAGTTGAAAAGAGAAAGGCCTGAGCAGTTAAATTGATAATATGACCATTACAACGAAGTCGGTGATGAATTGGATTGTATTCGAACTGTTCCTGTAGTACTAAACAATATAGTTAGTTATTGGTAATAGCTATTTCTAAGAGGAATAACTTGCAGGAAGAAAGCGCTCTCATCATAGTTTCATTGTTCTCAGCATTGTCCATCATAAAATAGACAACCTTCGAGGCAATTCCATACTCCTCAATAATTCTCATAATTAGTCTTGCCTGATTATCACCAGTATGTCGTCCTTCCAATTCTCTCAAAGCTAGAACTGACTGTCAGAGGTCTCCATTATCTGCAAAGTAGTGACCAATTATACCGAGAAGCGCTTTAGAGTTGGTAGAGGTCCATAGATCAACTGTGAAATGATTCTTAGACTGCGCAGATTGAAGACCTTGTTGTATACGTTGCCTCTCCGATTCGTAGGCTGTGAGGGTCCAATTTTTGATAGTGTGGTGGTCTGTAGGCAGCCAGGAATTGATGCCGGGATTGAGGAAGAAGAGAAGGTCTCTAAATTCTGAATACTCTACCATTCGAAATGGAACTGAACAACGGGAGAGATCCATCGTACAAATAGCTGTTTGAGTGTTGCTGGGTTGATAGTAGTAGAGAAGAATCTAGACATCGACGCTTTTTCTGGTTCTCTTCTCCATGTCGAAAGGCAGATGCAATACTAAGTTGTTGAGAGATGGCACGTTGCTCTTTCTCCTCATCTGTGATGTTATGCTCTGTTTGTAGATGTCGTGCAATAAATGCTGTACCTCCAGATTCTCTATACTCTCATGAGCAGTATTGACATCGCCAGTAGACATATTTGCCTTGAGTATATATAGTATTTACTGGACCAGGCATATGCTTCCAAACAAATGAGGTACGAGGGCATTTCTTACTTCTAATTGACTCTGTCAACTGGGTGGATTGTTGAGTTGCAGAGGCAGGTATTGATACGTGAGATTCAACAAACATATCAGGATCTAACATTGAGGGAATAGTTGATTTGGTACTAGTGAGGCCATATTTGTCATACTGACATTCGTTGCACTCAGTTTGCTATCAAACTCAAGAGCAAACTTAGAAATCTCCTCCTCAAACCTACAAGTCAACATACATATCTTGGCTTATCACATCAACAACAGAAGCAATACTACTCAACGATTGCTGCAAACTCTTCTACTACATCTGTTTATGCTACATACATCACGGCATATCATTTGGACACTCATTGAACAAGTTATTAAGAAAATCTCCTCCTTTAAGGGGGTGGGCCAATACTACCACATGGCATATCTCTACCAACTAGAGGCCTAGGAACATGAACGATAGCTCTAGAAGCTTCTACAACCCTCTATGATTCATTACACGTCATCAGTCCTTAGTTACCCACAAGACTTGGTTAAGTTATGACATAATTTGTCTATAGGTACTCTGACCTTGGACCTCCTTTTCACTTCCTATAGGCTAGGAACCCAAGAGATGGTTCTATGGGATTCTCTTACGTCGACTACAGTTACCAAGCCTGGTTAGTCATGGAAAGTCTTGGAAAATGAGAGAACTACACTCCTTTAGCATAAATAGGATTGCCCTTTTCCTTAAGAAAGGGCAAGCAGACAATACAGTAAATCGACTAGCACATACTTCTACGTCTTTTCCAAGCTTCCAAGCATTGATCTTGTTATTCTCTGTTTTTGAAAAGTCAGTGAGGTGCTAACCTCTGACTTACCCCTGAGTTCTCAGACTCAACATTTGTTTGCAACTTGTCTAAACCACTTCACCACATCATACACCTGATTGCTGC
>NW_020167584.1:0-18161 GCF_001641265.1 Pseudogymnoascus destructans | reverse complement strand
AGCAACGGTGGGAATGGCGGTTATTTGGGGTATGGCGGACGCGAGGGGAACGAGCAGGGCCGTGGCCACTGCCGCAAGTATAGAGGCTCCGCGCATTGGGATGTGTGAGGTTGTGGGTTATGAAGGTCGATGTGCATGAATCGAGGTAGCCTCGCGGACCCGTCGGCGCCGGGGGTGAGACCCTTTTGAGGAGGATACAGCTGTGTAAACGGCGAGGAAAGCTCCGAGACTGCTATAATGCCATATCGTCACGACAAGATAAATGGCAAAAAAGATGAGCGGCAGGGGAGAAAGTATGGGAAAGAGCTGAAAAGGAGACGACGCTGACCAGGCTAAGGACGGAATGTAAGACTTGTGGTGGTGGCCAATCAGACGACAGTGGAGTCCTGCACGAAGGGTTTCGAGAGCGATGTCAGCGATGTGATGTCAGCTGGATGTTTCCTGTCAGTGTCAGTGTCAGTGTCAGTGTCACTGTCAAGATGAAATATGAAATATGAAATATGAAATATCAAGGTTTCAATAGCCGTGGATGATGAAAACACAAATTATCACTGCGTTTGTTCCCTTGCTTCATAACGTAATCGTGCTGCCCAAAAGTCTCCGTAGGGTCCGTGCATGGGAAGTGGGCCGTCACAAGTACTCGAGGGAAAAAAGTACATATCCTACTGTACTTGTGACGTACCTAGGTAGGTACGTCACAAGTACAGTAGGACCCCTGTTGTAATTGAAAATATAATAATATGTCACATGATCTCAGCACCACTTCCCCGCAATTTCAGGCAGCATAGATAGACAGGAATACACACGCATATTACTCAACAGTTATGAGCCCGGAGCAACTCCAAGACGCATTTTGAAGCCTATAGAAACCCGAACGGACCAAAATCAAGTCCTGTCCTGGAGTCGAAAAAACCATCATTATGGCGACCCTACAGAAGGCGGGGGTGGTCCTCACAAGCCCTAGAGACTGGGACGAGTGGATAGAGACTATCAAAACTGCTTCAATAAAGGCAGGAGTATGGGGGTATATCGATCCATCAATCGAGGACCCTCCTACACTCCTACAGCCCGTTCGACCTATTCCTGAGTTCGTACGGAGTGCCACGCAAGCTGGTGGTGGTGTTACTGCTCAAACAAGACCTGGAGTGTCAACAAGAGCTTCAGGTAGCCAGACCATCCAACCTTCAGTAGAAGGCCAACAGCAATTAACGCCAATTACGTACGCATCTCTTACAGAAGATCAGAAGGAACAGCTTCGAAACCTACAAGCTGATTTCCAATATGAGCGCAAGGTGTGGGAAAAGCAGGAGGAAGCAATTCAGGGGCTTCGCTCTAAGATCCAAGAAACCATCAAACGCGACTTCCTACCCTATACCTACAATTGCGATACTCTGTACGATATGCTTAGAAAGCTACGAGACCGATTCGCACCTACTCAAAGAGCTAGAATCGGAGAATGGAGACTAGAATGGCAAAAGGCTGCGAAAATGCAAAGAGGCAAGGACCTTGAAGACTGGCTCCTAAACTGGGAGAATCTATACACTCAAGGCCGTACGCTACAGGCAACAGAGGTTATCGACCCTCACAATGCTATCTATACCTTCCTTGATGCAATAGGACCTTGCGAATTCCGAGGACCATGGAAACACAAGCTAGAGAAGCAGACAAAGTCGTACGAATTTGAGGAGGTCCTACGACAGTATAGAACCAACCGTAGGCAAGAGAGATTCACCCAGAAACCTAGGGGGGAACATGGAGTTTTTGCACTACAAGAGGATGACAATAGCGACCTACAGCCAACGCTCCAAGGCCGTACGAACAACCTACAACAAGGTCAGCAAGGTCAGAGAGGCAGAAAACAGAAAAATCAGGCTCGACTAGACTGCCCTTGCGGAACAACTCACAAGTGGCGGGACTGCCTCTATGTGATGAAGTCAAAACGTACGAGGCAATGGCGCCCAAATAAAGAGATTGAAGCTAAAGTAGAGGCCTATATAAGTGACAAACCAGGATTCCAGTACGTTATCCAAAAGGCAGAAGAACAGAACAATTTCAACAACCCGAATGGAGTACAATCCCGTACGAATACAGATCCACCTATGTCTTTCACTACAGTCTTCCAAGTCTCCCAAGGACTAAAGCCGAAAACCTCAGCCTATGAGCTCTCTAAAAGCATAATTCTCCACTCTGGAGCTACAATTCACGTCTGCAACGACCGTACGAGGTTCTACAATATCCAAGAATGTCAAGATAATAGCTACCTCTTAGCTGGAGACCAAAGGGTGAAGATTGAAGCGTTTGGGTCTGTAGATATTACAGTCCAAAACGGGAAGATAAGAAGTCTCTACGGACTATCACCCTTACAGATACGGCTCTCGTTTCATCCTTCCACACTTCAGTCGCTTCTCTTAGATGATTTATCCAAAAGGGAGTTCATTGGAATACCGCCGCACAAGGACTTACGTACGGAGATCAACCGTTCTGCAACACTCCAATGCTTCATGGACAATGGGTTCTTGAATACATCAAAAATGAGCCTACCCGAGCTGTTTATAGCACTCAGGATCAACAGGACAACGTTGTCCTATCTTCGTACGGACCTCGTAAGGACCTAAAAGGCACTGTAAAGGAATGGCATAACCGCATGGGACACCTAAACCAAAACGCCATTAGAAAACTCCAAGAGAAGACCGCTGGAGTTATCGTCACAGACCTAGACTCGTACGATACTCAGTGCGAAGTATGCCGACTTACGCATGCTACAAGGCAGATTTCTAGAAGATCTACACCACGCTCAAAAGTGCCATATGAGAAGGTCCACCTTGACCTAATCCAAATGCCAGAGGCGTAAGATGGCAGCACACAAGCCTTACACTTCCTATGTGATAATTGCCGCATGAACCACGTCTATACTATTAAGGATAAAAACACAAGGAACGCTCCTACAGACGATTAAGGACTTTGTGAGCTACGTACGGAAGATGGGGGTTCCAAATCCGCATATTCCACCTAGATGGTGAAGCCTCACTTGAAAATGAATGGGAGGGTTGGATTAAGGATGAAGGATATGAAATCCACATCTCTCTGTTACGATATCAAGTGCGCCTTGCAGCTCGAGTGGGGGTTCAGGGGTGTGGGGAGCTTTCCGGGGTTGGAGCGAATTTTTCAGTTGTGGAGTGAATTCTCAGAACTGGTCTCGCTAAAGAGAATTCACTCCACAATAGCTGTATATAGATCGAGCCACTGCTCGAGTGCTCCTCTTCTCTTTCCTTTCTTCTCTAGATTGAGTTTAATTCATAATACCCAACTGGCGCCCTATGCCTTGGTGAACCGTGACATAAAACTCAATCTCTCTTATACCTCTTTTCCTGCTCTTTGAGCTGAACCCTCTTCTGAAATCGAAATCGAAATCCACTCTTTGAAAACCCCAGAACCAGAAACCTTATCCTGAAGTCGATTCCAGGACGATCTCCAGGCAACCCCTCAAAGTTGGCTTTCGACAGTCAGCTCGACACACACACACCACCTTCGCAAGTCAGACCTTTTACAACGCTCCCTCGACAAGGATATAACTGTGAGGGAAGTGCGCTCCTCTCGAGTGGCTCCTACGGCCAACAACTGCACAATAGGGCCTTTGGCAATATGTGTCTGACTTGACGATATAAACCGAAATTGAAATAGCAACTCGCTATGGCTTATACAGCTGAAGAAAAAGCTGCAATGGCAGCTCGAAATGATCCAGAACAAGACCAGGAATCCCTGGCAGAAGGAGCATCAATTCCAAGCTCTGCAAACCTGTAATGGTGGGTGCACCAGATATGAGAATCTAGCCACCCAAGGAAGGGATGAATTTACTAAGACAACACACTGTCTTAGGAAACAGAGCCAAAGGGTCGTAGCTTAGACTATTCCACAACGCAACAATCAGGTGTATGATGTGGTGAAGTGGTTTAGACAAGTTGCAACAAATGTTGAGTCTGAGAACTCAGGGGTAAGTCAGAGGTTAGCACCTCACTGACTTTTCAAAAACAGAGAATAACAAGATCAATGCTTGGAAGCTTGGAAAAGATGTAGAAGTATGTGCTAGTCGATTTAATGTATTGCCTGCTTGCCCTTTCTTAAGGAAAGGGCAATCCTATTTATGCCAAAGAGTGTAGTTTCTCTCATTTTCCATGACTTTCCATGACTAACCAGGCTTGGTAAATGTATTAGAAATCAAGTGCGACCCACAACTAGCTTGCTAATCATGTAGTGAACGTAAGAGAATCCCATAGAACCATCTCTTGGGTTCCTAGCCTATAGGAAGTGAAAAGGAGGTCCAAGGTCAGAGTACCTATAGACAAATTATGTCATAACTTAACCAATCTTGTGGGTAACTAAGGAGCGATGACGTGTAATGAATCATAGAGGGTTGTAGAAGCTTCTAGAGCTATCGTTCATGTTCCTAGGCCTCTAGTTGGTAGAGATATGCCATGTGGTAGTATTGGCCCACCCCCTTAAGGAGGAGATTTTCTTAATAACTTGTTCAATGAATGTCCAAATGATATGCCATGATGTATATGTAGCATAAACAGATGTAGTAGAAGAGTTTGCAGCAATCGTTGAGTAGTATTGCTTCTGTTGTTGGTGTGATAAGCCAAGATATGTATGGTGACTTGTAGGTTTGAGGAGGAGATTTCTAAGTTTGCTCTTGAGTTTGATAGCAAACTGAGTGCAACGAATGTCAGTATGACAAAACTAAACCAATGAACTTCATGATCCTAATTTCAAATCCAAAACCTTCCTTCACACTCTGGGCAAAACAGCTCAAGAGAGACATGAATCTATACTTGCAAATCGACATGAAAAGGCTGAATGGAATGTTGAAACCTTTGACGAATTCCAGAAACTATCTGTCGCCAACCAGAAAATTGTTACGGCTATAGTAACATGATGTCATGGTTACAGGGCCAGGGCCTAGTAACGTGACGTGTGAGTCACATAACGTGACGTGTGAGTCACAGTGGGAAGCGGGGTAGGCTGCCATGTGACGGGGCTAATGGATAGTTGCAGAAACTAGTGGATATTGGATAGTTGAGCTATCCACGAACTATCCTGAATATCTAGCTATCCGCCAACTATCCAGATTACCCATGAGGCACGACGCCACTATATAAGTAGATAGTATTTCCTTAGATAGGAGCTTGGTGCTCAACTCAATATAGTATTCTTTACAATACTGTAACGTGTTACTTGGAAAGCCTTTGTGTCTAATCCCCTGCCTCCTCTGTCAAGTCAACCTTACGCAAGAAACCTCTGTGTCTTCTATCATTTAGAAGTCAGCATTACAAAATGGCATGGACTTTGCACAAGAACATTCTTCGGGACTATTTGGCCCTAGCAGAGGACTCAAATTCGATACTGGCTGAAAAGGATGATGCCATTCTCCAGTTACAGGAACTGATCCAGAGCAACGAGCAACAAATCACAGAGCAACAAACAATTCAGAATATCTTGAAAAGCAAACCCAACAAGCTCTGGAGAATGAACCAGGACACCACTCTTACAGTCGACTGTCAGCTCGGATTCCAGACCCTCCAATCCTCACAGATTGGATAGAGCCAGCATTTGAAGACTGGGTTGTGAAAATTCGCCTCAAGCTCGAAGCCAACATTGATCATTTTCCAACACAGACTTTACAAATGAGCTACATTCAGAGTCGACTAGGAGGACTGGCAGTTCGACATGTCAATCCAAGGCTTTGACCAAACTCTACAAACAAACTGCAGACAGCAAAGAAATTCTTGAACTTTTGGAAAAAGTCTTCAGTGATCCCGATCAAAGTCACACAGCTCAAAGTGAGTATCGGAAGCTGTATCAGAGAAACAACACCTTTGCAGTGTTCTGGGCCGAGTTCCAAAGGCTCATGACAGAGCTTGATTAATCTGAAGAAACTTTGCTAGATGACTTGCGCTTCAAAGTCAACCACAGATGCAGAAAGCCTTAGTGGCTGAAGTTGGAGCTACTACACTTCACGAGTTTGCAAAGAAATGCATGCTCCTCGACCAGAACATCCAGCGGATCAAGGAACAAGAAGAAAAAAGGAAGCCAAAGTCATTTTCGAACAACATGGGCCAAACTCAAAGTCAGGGCCAGGCACTTCAAACTTCAGTCCCTCAACCTACAATAGATTCGAACATGCAAAACAAGACACAGAAGCTGTATCGACCACCGCATCAAGATCCAGCAAAAGAAATGCTCATGAAACTTGGGAAATGCTTCATATGCCGACAAAATGGACATCGAGCTCGAGACTGTCCCCAGAAGCTCAAAGCTCAAGTGAATGAGGTATCTACAGCTGAGTCTATCATTGATTCGGAAAACGAATAGCCTCTAGACAAGTCATCACTAGAGGCAGTGCAGCCAGAATTGCAGCTTCTTCCTCGAGATCCAGTTTTGATCCGGACACCCCTTTCTTAGCTACTTGTAGAATAGGAAAATACAAAGCTATTGTCCATGCATTGATCGATACTGGTGCCACAGGTGGAAACTTCATTAATGCTGCTGATGCAGAAAGAATATGTGAAATCGAAGGGATAGCCCCAGTCGAACTTGTGAAGCCAAAACAAGTTGAAGGATTCAATGGAGAGGCTGCCCCTGCTATCACACATGCTATATATCCTCGACTACAAGTGGGAGAGCATGTGGAAAGCCTATGTCCATTATTCATCACTTCGCTAGGAAAACATTCCATCATTCTCGGGAAAGCTTGGATGAAGCAACATGGAGTTGTTCTCGATATGATCAATGATCAAGTCCTCTTCACTGGAGATTATTGCAACCATTCTATACCAGATCGAGCCCTCGAAACAGAGTATATCGAAAAGCAAAAGACAAAGGCCAAAGAAGAAAGCCAAAGAAATGCCTCCTCCGGAACCTGCTCCGAAAGTGGAAAAACCAAAACCTTGCACCATAGCAATGATTGGCGCAGCACCATTTCGAATGCTCATGAAGCAAAGAGGAGCTCAAGTCTTTGCTATATCAATGGAGGACATAATCGAGCACAAGAACAAGACCAAAACTGAAGAAATTGACTCTCGACTGATCCTTCTGAAGGAATTTCATGAATTTTTGGATGTTTTTTCAAAAATGGCAGCAGACAAGCTACCTCCCCATCGACCTTCAAACCATCATATTGAACTCGAAGGTGATGCAAAGCTGGGATATGCACCACTCTGGAATATGTCAAAGGAAGAACTTGATTTGGTCGAAGAATATGTCTTCGAGCACTTGCCAAAAGGGTTCATTGAAGCAAGCAAAGCCCCATACTCTTCACCCATTATGTTTGTAAGAAAGCCAGGTGGTGGTCTTCGATTCTGTGTTGACTACAGGAAGCTAAATGCCATAACGAAAAAGGATCGATATCCCATACCACTCATTGATGAAACACTGGCCCAAGTCATAGGAGCAAAATATCTCACCAAACTGGACATTCGACATGCCTTCAATCGAATTCGAATGCAGAGAGAAGAAGATGAAGACCTCACTACATTCAGAACTCGATTTGGATCCTACAAATACAAGGTCATGCCCTTCGGACTCACAAATGGTCCAGCAACATTCCAGAGGTACATGAATGAAACCCTCATGGATGTCATACTGACATTCGTTGCACTCAGTTTGCTATCAAACTCAAGAGCAAACTTGGAAATCTCCTCCTCAAACCTACAAGTCACTATACATATTTTGGCTTATCACACCAACAACAAGAGCAATACTACTCAACGATTGCTACAACCATCTATGATTCATTACACATCATCGCTCCTTAGTTACTGGGCCGATATTACCACATAGCATATCTCTACAACCCTCTATGATTCATTACATGACATCACTCATACTACCACATGACATATCTCTAACAACTAGAGGCCTAGGAGCATGAACGATAGCTCTAAAAGCTCCTACGAACCTCTATGATTCATTACATGTCATCGCTCTTTAGTTACCCACAAGATTGGTTAAGTTCTGACATAATTTGTCTATGACATAATTTGTCTATGACATAATTTGTCTATGACATAATTTGTCTATAGGGGTACTCTGACCTTGGACCTCCTTTTACTTCCTATAGGCTACGAACCTAAGAGATGGTCTATGGGATTCTCTTATGTCGACTACAGTTACCAAGCCTGGTAAGTCATGGAAAGTCTTGGAAAATGAGAACTATACTCCTTTAGCATAAATAGGATTGCCCTTTCCTTAAGAAAGGGCAAGCAGACAATACAGTAAATCGACTATCACATACTTCCACGTCTTTTCCAAGCTTCCAAGCATTCATCTTGTTACTCCTTGTTTCTGAAAAGTCAGTGAGGTGTTAACCTCTGACTTACCCCTGAGTTCCCAGACTCAACATTTGTTGCAACTTGTCTGAACCACTTCACTACATCACACACCTGATTGCTGCGTTGTGGAATAGTCTAAGCTACGACCCTTTGGCTCTGTTTTCTAAGACAGTGTTGTCTTAGTAAATTCATCCCTTCCTTGGGTGGCTAGATTCTCACATCTGGTGCACCCACCATTACAATGGATTACCTCAACCAATTCGTCACCGCATACATGGATGACATTCTTATCTACAGTGCTACTCGAGCAGAGCATACAGAGCACATAAGGAAAGTCCTACAGAAGCTTCGAGAAGCTGGACTGCAAGCAGATATCTCAAAATGTGAGTTTTTCGTCCAAGAAACCAAATTCCTAGGACTCATTGTGGGAGTCAATGGCATTCGCATGGACCCTGCAAAGGTTTCTACTATATTGGAATGGCGAACTCCAAAATCGCTCAGGGATATGCAAGCTTTCATTGGATTCTGCAATTTCTATCAAAGGTTCATCCGAAATTACTCCAGCATCATGAGGCCATTGGTGAACCTTACCAGAAAGGATCAGATATTGGAATGGACTCATGCATGCCAAACTGCATTCGAGCTGTTGAAACAAACAGTCACAGAAGCTCCTGTCTTGAGGCATTTCGATAGAAACAAGACAGCCTATGTCGAAGCAGATTCCTCAGACTTCATCTCATCAGGAGTCTTGTCACAAAAAGATGATCAAGGGGTTCTACATCCAGTGGCATACTTCTCGAAAAAGCTAGCACCTGCAGAATGCAATTACGAGATATGACAAGGAATTGCTTGCAATCATCAGATGTTTCGAAGCATGGAGACCAGAACTTGAAGGGACAGATTTTCCAGTCCAAGTCTTGTCTGATCACAAAAGCTTGGAATACTTCATGTCCACCAAGAAGCTGACAAGAAGACAAGCTCGATGGGCTGAATTCCTCTCTCGATACAACTTCCAGATCATCTATAGGCCTGGGAAGCAAAATGGAAAAGCAGATGCTTTGACTCAAAGGCCTGGTTGCAGAGCAGAAGGCAATGATGAGGATGATCGACAAAAGCAACAGCTTCAGATGTTGCTACCACCTTCGAGGCTACATCCAGACATTCAGAAACTCGAAGAACAAGGCCAAACAGCTCAGCTAGCTCCACTGGAAACTCATATCAGAGAAATGACAATTCTTGAGAAAATCCAAAAGTCTCAACTGGAAGACAAATTCTGCAAGGCTACACTACAGAAGCTTGAGTATGGTGATTGAACAAGCAAAGAGGTTGCATTGGCTTATTGCGAACTCAAAAACGGCATGCTAGAATATCAAAATCGAGTTAGGGTGCCAGAAACCATTCAGGTGGACTCGTCGAGAGAAGTTCATGAACAACCTTCTATGGGACATCCAGGAGCTGGAAAGATGCTGCGAGTCATGAAACAGCACTATTACTGGCCAAACATGGACAAAACAATAGTTCGATATGTCAAAAACTGCCGTAGTTGTCAAAGATTGAAACCATCTCGAGATGCCTACAATGGACTTCTACAACCAATCCCTATTGACAGTCGACCATGGATAGATATATCAATGGATTTCGTGACAGGATTACCACTCTGTGAAGGGAACAATGCTATCTTAGTTGTTGCATGCAGGTTGACGAAAGAAAGACATTTCATTCCGTGTTTCGCTGGGCAAGAAGGGACTACTGCAGAAGCTACAGCACAGCTCTTACTTTGACATGTATGGAAGCACCATGGTCTACCAAACTCGATAATATCAGACAGAGGTCCTCAGTTCATTGCAGAAGTCTGGAGTTTGCTCTGCAAAATTTGGAAAATTTCAGCCAAACTTTCAACTGCCTTCCACCCAGAAACAGATGGACAGACTGAGCGATTCAATGCAGAGCTCGAACGCTACTTGCGAGCTCATGTGAACTATCTTCAAGACAATTGGGTTTCATACTTGTGCATGGCGGAGTTTGCTGCCAACAGTGTGCCATCAGATGCAACCAAGACAAGCGTTTTTTGCGTAACAAGGGCTATGAACCAAGAATGAGCTTCGATACAGAGCAGCAAGCATATCACGAAGCCAAAAAGAGCACAAGTACATAGCTCAGACCATGGCAAAGGTTTGGGAGTTTCTGCAGGATGAAATCACGCTCTCGCAAGCAAAAATGGAACATTTCGCAAACAAGAAAAGGAAACCTGCACCACGCTATCAAGTGGGAGACAGAGTATGGCTTTCAACTCAAAATATAAAGACACAGAGGCCATCAAAGAAGCTAGACCACAAGCAAGTGGGACCTTTTGAAATTCTAGAGTGAATTGGGCAAGTTGCATATCAGCTCAAACTTCCAAACAGCATGAAGATTCATCCAGTCTTTCATACCAATCTATTAAGACTCGACTCGAATGATGCAATCGAAGGGCATCAACAGGAGCCAGAGCCTCCAGTTATTGTCAATGGCGAAGAGGAGTGGGAAGTGGACGAAATCCTCGACTCAAAAGTTATACGAAAAAAGCTTTTCTACAAGGCAGCTTGGAAGAACTACTGTTAACCTCCTTAAAGCAATACAGTGGACTCGAATTGCATGGAACGATTGCATTACTAATACAACAATTCAATGCTACTTCGTCAAGTTAACAGTAGTTAAGAAACCAGTTGAGATTAAGGTTTGAGAGGCTGATGAAATTGCTGATCAAGAGGCCCTCCTTCAAGCTTAAATGGCATAGATACTAGAGGTTTAAGATCTATTGACAATTAAAGAATTTGTTAACCCTCCTGCTAAAGAGATCGATGATCTGGATGATGAAATAGAGACAATTATCGAAACTTACAGTCAAGATCAAGAAGATAATATAGGAGATGTTTACGATGGTCATAGAGGTCATGATGCCAGTCCAGGAAAAGTAATCTAGATTGAATCTAAAGAGAGAAGAAGAAGAAGAAGGAAGGAAGTGAGGCTATTCCTCATAACATACAGTTGTCTGCTTAGCGGTTGTAACCTTGGTGGCTAAGGCTACACCCATAATCCCCATAACAACCGTAATAACCATAATAACCGTAACAACCGTAACAACCGTAACAACCGTAACAACCGTAACAACCGTAACAAGCTGTGACAAGCTGTAAGCTATAATCGTAACACTACCCCCCCCCCCCACTAAGATTGATCTCCTGATCAAGAGTAAGATCATTGTGGCTTCTGCAGGTATTTTCGGTGGAAAGCTTGTGTGAGTTCAGGTACATTGTTGAAGTTTGTAGCAGGATACCAACTGTTGTCTAGTGGGTGGTTCTTCCATGCTGCCATATAGAACAGCTTCTTCCATAGGAGTTTAGAATCTAGGATTTCTTTAACTTCCCATTCAAGTTCATCTTCTATAATGATTGGCAGGGGTAGTTCATGGTGCTGGCCTTGTAAAGCATCATCTGAGTCAAGTCGTAAGAGGTTGCTATGAAACACAGGGTGTATCTTCATGCTTGGTGGTAGCTGGAGTCGGTATGCAACATTCCCAATTTGCTCAAGGATTTGAAATGGACCAACTTGCTTATGGTCAAGTTCTTTGAGGGTCGTTGGGTTTTGATATTCCGAGTAGAAAGCCAGACTCGGTCTCCTATCTTATATCTTGGTGCTGGCTTCCTGTTTTGATTTGCAAAGTGCTCCATTCAGGTTTGTGAGAGGGCGATCTGGTCTTGTAGGAATTCCCAAATATCTTTCATGTTTTGAGCTATGTCCTTATGTTCTTGAAGGGCAGTTTGGAACGTGCTATGCTCTATATCAAAGCTCATTCTTGGCTCGAAAACCTTGTTTGCAAAAAATGGGCTAACTTTTGTTGAGTCTGATGGAAGGGCATTTGCTGTGAATTCAGCCATGCAAAGATATTCAACCCAGTTGTCTTGGAGATAGTTGACATGAGCCCGTAAATATCGCTCGAGTTCTGCATTAAACCTCTCAGTTTGCCTGTCCGTTTCTGGGTGGAAGGCTGTAGACAATTTGATTGTAACTTTCCAAACTTTGCAGAGGATTTTCCACACTACAGCTACAAACTGGGGCCCTCTGTCTGAGATGATGGAATTTGGTAAACCATGGTGTTTCCATACATGCTGGAGTAGTAACCTTGCTGTAGCTTCTGCTGTAGTGCCTTCTTTACCTGCAAAGCATGGGATAAAATGGCGCTCTTTTGTAACTACAAGGATAGAATTGTTTCCTTCACATAATGGTAATCCTGTAATAAAAGAGTGATATGTCCTTCCATGGTTGGCTTCCAATTGGGATTGGTTGTAGGAGTCCATTATATGCATCCGGGTTGTTTTGATCTCTTGCAGATATGGCAATTCTTTACATATTGAGTGATAGTCTTGTCCATACGAGGCCAGTAGTACTGTCTCTTAATGATGCGAACCATTTTTCCAATTCCAGGGTGCCCCATTGCTGGCTGGTCATGAACTTCTTGTAGGAGTTTAACTTGGATGTCCTCTGGGATCCAAACTCGATTTTGGTAGAGTAAGAGTCCATTTCTCTCTTCGCAATGTGCTAAGGCTATACTTGGGCTATCTCGCTCGTTGTTCTGTAGTCTTCGGATTGTATCCTTGCATAATTCATCCTGGAGCTGCGCAGCTTGAATCTGGTCATGGATGCTTTGATCTTGTGGTAGGATTGGTGCAAGTTGAGCATCTTGTGCCTGCCCTTGACTTTTGAGTTCTAGCTGCTGTGCGAGATCCGGATGGAGTCTCTTAAGAGGTAATAGAGTTTGAAGCTGTTGTTTTTGACGGTCATCTTCTTCATTCCCTTCTGGTCTATCCCCTGGTCTTCGAGTTAATGCATCTGCTTTTCCGTTCTGCTTGCCAGGTCGATATATGATTTGGAAATTGTATCGAGAGAGGAATTCTGCCCATCGAGCTTGCCGCCTAGTAAGCTTTTTTGTGCTCATGAAATATTCAAGACTCTTGTGGTCTGACAAAACTTGTACTGGCATTGCTGTGCCCTCAACTTCTGGTCTCCATGCTTTGAAGCATCTAATGATGGCCAATAGCTCCTTGTCATAGATCTCGTAATTGCACTCAGCAATTATGTAGTAAGATAGCTAGCCACGCTGCGATAGAGGTTTCTTGCGACTTATTGCACCAGCACGAAGTAAGGTAGTATCGTGGGTAAGATAAGATAGCTTCGTGGATAGAGTTTCTGTGTCACATAGAACTGTCACGAGGATACTATAGCCGTCTGAGGCGTCTGCTTCTACATACGCTGTTTTGTCCCGGTCGAAGTGTTGTAGCACAGGTGCTTCTGTAACAGTCTTTTTAATTAGCTCAAAGGCTGCCTGGCAGGCTTGGTTCATTCAAATATTTGACCTTTCCTTGTGAGATTTACCAGTGGCTTCATAATAGTAGAGTAGCTTCTTATAAACCCTGGTAGAACACACAGAACCCAATGAAGGCTTGTGTATCTCGGAGCAACCTTGGTGCTTTCCATTCAAGTATAGTTTGGACTTTTGCAGGGTCCATTCTCATGCCATAGATTCCAATGATAAGCCCTAGGAATTTTGTTTCTTGGACATAGAATTCACATTTTGCAATGTCTGCTTGTAGTCCAGCTTCGCGGAGCTTCTGTAAAACCATTTGCACGTGCTGGGTATGCTCAGATCGATTTGCACTATAGATGAGGAGATCATCCATATATACTGTAACAAATTTGTTTATGTATTCCATAAGGGTTTGTTCATATATCGCTGGAATGTTGCAGGGCCATTTGTAAGGCCAAAAGGAGGACCTTGTACTTGTATGATCCAAATCTCGTCTTAAAGGTAGTGAGATCTTCATCCTCTTTTGTTTGCATACGGATCCGATTAAATGCATGACGAATGTCAATCTTTGTAAGATATTTGGCACCTGTGATCTGAGCCAATGTTTCATCGATGAGGGGTAGTGGGTATGAGTCTTTTCTTGTGGTGGCATTTAGCTTGCGGTAATCAACACAGAGAATCGAAGTCCGCCACCTGGTTTGCAGACGAAAAGGACAGGAGAGGCAAAGGGAGCTTTGCTAGCTTCAATAAATCCTTTCGACAATTGTCGTCAATATATTTCTTCACAAGATCAAGTTCCTCCTTTGACATGTTGTAAAGGGGCGCATGTCCTAATTTCGAATCTTGTTCTAAGACGATGTGGTGGTCTGCATATCGGTGAGGGGGGAGTTCATCTGCAGCCTGCTTTGAGAACACATCGAGATATTTATGGAACTCCTTTGGGAGGATCAGTTTTGGGTTGATTTCCTTCGCTTCCTCCTTTGCCTGTTCAGCGAGTATATTTTTAAATGATACTGCAAAAACCTTAGCTCCCTTCTGCTTCCGAAGCATATTAAATGGTGCGGCGCCAATCATTGCGACAGTGCATGTGTTCTTGTTCTTATAAGGAGGTTGGAGGGCTGGCTTCCAAGATTTGTCATCTTGTATTTGCTTATTGACTTGGGGCAATGTAGGTTTCGATTTGAGTATTCGTTGGTGTAGTGTGCTGGCAATGACCTTTAGTAAATATGACTTTGGTCATTTACCATATCAAGTATAAGTCCATGTTGCTTCATCCAAGCCTTCCCAAGAATGACAGAATGTTTCCCAAGAGTGGTGATGAATAGAGGGCATAGACTTTCAACATGGTCTTGGACCTGTAGGCGAGGGTATATAGCATGAGTGATGGGAGGGGCTGCTGTTCCATCAAAGCCTTGAATAGGGCGTGGCTTTAAAAGCTCTACTGGTGATATGCCTTCTATCTCACAAATTCATTCTGCATCAACAGCATTCACAAAGTTTCCTCCAGTAGCTCCAGTATCGATAAGGGCTTGTGCTTTGATTTTTGATTTTCCTATCATACAAGTAACTATGAATGGAGTATCTGGATCTAATCCAAAGCTTGAGGAAGAAGTTGCAATTCTGGCTGTCATGACACCTTCAGGGACGTCTTGTCTGAAGGTTATTCTTTTCCCGAAAGTGGAGCATCATAAGTGCTAACTTCGTGGACTTGAGCATTCTTGGTAGGACATTCATAAGCTCGGTGTCCAGTTTGCTGGCAATGGAAGCAGCGGCCTTCCTGCATTAGCTTCTCAGTTGCAGGGTTCTGATGTGGTGCACGATATAGTCTTGGTGGTCTAAAGCTAGCAGGTGGGTTTGTAGTAGGCTGCTTAGCCTTACTGTGAAAGTCTTGTGGCTTAAAGGCTTGCTGAATAACTCGAGGGACAGTGCGAGCGTCTTGGATTTGAAGTTGCTGGATATTCTGATCAATCAGTAAGCACTTTTGTGCAAAGGCATGAAGAGAGCTTGGGTTTATCTCTGCTATTAAAGCAGTCTGCATCTTCGTATTAACCTTATGGCAGAGGTCATCAATGAGGGTCTCTTCTGAGTAATCCAGTTCAACAGTGAGTCTCTGAACTCTGCCCAAAAGGTAGCAAAGTTATCCTTGTTTTAAGAGCTTTCTATAGCGCGTTGTGCAGTAAAGCGGCAGTCTGGATCACTGAAGACTCTGTCTAGGACTTCAAACATTTCCTCTACAGTTTGAAACTTGTTCTGAGTAGATCGAAGGCGTGGATTGATGTGAGAGGAGGCTTTGCCACCTAGTCTGCTTTGCACATAACCCATCTGAAGGGCTGGAGTAGGAAAATGGTCAAGGTTCGCCTCAAGCTTCATCTTTATCTTAATGCTCCAATCGTCATAAGCTGGCTCTATTCCCTCTGTGAGAGTAGGAGGGTCTGGGATCTTGGTGGATTTCTGGTGTGATTCTCTATTGCGAGTAGTGCTGCTTTTTGACTTCTCATTTTCAAGATATTTCACAACAGCAGCTTGTCCTGCCATTGTCTGCTCATGAGCTTGGATAACCTCTTGTAGCTGGCTGATATTGTCATCATATGTAGCCTTCTCCTCGACTCTTCTGGAGGGTAGTATTGTAGAGCTGGGTGACATGATCATAATCCTCCATCATCTGCTTTTGGATTTGAAGCGCAGCCTCTCTCTGGGCTTGGCTCCAGTGCTCACAACTGAGAGGTCTTTAAGCTCCCAAATGCGAAGGTAGCTTGGTGTTCTGGATCCTCGAGTAGTGTTTCCCTTCTATTGTAGGTGTGGCTTTCTAAGCAGTCCTCATTGCTTGTAGTAGATTGGGTTTCTTGTCCTTGATCTTGACTCCTGTCACGGATGACATGTCCTTGTGCATCGCGTGCCATTATAGCAGGCTTCGCTTCTTGTCCTTGGAATTGTCGAGGTCAGGATCTTCTTCTGACTTTGTCAGTATCAGGAACTAGACACGTATGTGGTGAAGGCCCTATTATGCAGTTGTCGGCCGTACGAGCCACTCAAGAGGAGCACACTTCTGTCACGGTTATATCCTTGTTGAGGGAGTCACGGAAAGGTCTAATTCTGCTGATATAATGTTCTGGGTTCTGATGCTTGAGTGTGGTATTGAGTTGACTTGTAGTTTCTGGATTTGATGTTCTGGTGTTCTGGTTCTGGTTCTGGTTCAATGTGTAGTTCTGGAATCGATTTTGGCTGTATTTGTGTCTGGGTTTTCTGGTTCTGTATCTAGATCTAGTTCTTTGCTAAAGAGCAATGTCTTGGTCTGAGTTTCGATTTCTGGTTCTGGAGGTTCTGTTGCTCGAAGTTTGTGTTGGTGTCTGGTTTGAGGGTTCTGTTGCTCGAAGGTTTGTGCTGGTTTCTGGTTTCTTGCTCAGGATGAGCTAATGAAGAAATGAGATTCAATCTTATGTTACGATGGTCATAGAGATCATGATGCCAGTCTAGGACCATCGTAACATAAGATTGAATCATACAGTTGTCTGCTTAGTGGTTGTAACCTTGGTGGCGAAGGCTACACCCGTAATCCCCATAACAACCATAACAACCATAACAAGCTGTGACAAGCTGTGAGCTGTTATTGTAACAGGGATGACTGTAATGGTGGGTGCACCAGATGTGAGAATCTTGCCACCCAAGGAAGGGATGAATTTACTAAGACAACACACTGTCTTAGAAAACAGAGCCAAAGGGTCGTAGCTTAGACTATTCCACAACGCAGCAATCAGGTGTGTGATGTAGTGAAGTGGTTCAGACAAGTTGCAACAAATGTTGAGTCTGGGAACTCAGGGGTAAGTCAGAGGTTAACACCTCACTGACTTTTCAGAAACAAGGAGTAACAAGATGAATGCTTGGAAGCTTGGAAAAGACGTGGAAGTATGTGATAGTCGATTTACTGTATTGTCTGCTTGCCCTTTCTTAAGGAAAGGGCAATCCTATTTATGCTAAAGGAGTGTAGTTTTCTCATTTTCCAAGACTTTCCATGATTACCAGGCTTGGTAACTGTAGTCGACGTAAGAGAATCCCATAGAACCATCTCTTAGGTTTGTAGCCTATAGGAAGTAAAAGGAGGTCCAAGGTCAGAGTACCCCTATAGACAAATTATGTCATAGACAAATTATGTCATAGACAAATTATGTCATAACTTAACCAATCTTGTGGGTAACTAAAGAGCGATGACATGTAATGAATCATAGAGGTTCGTAGGAGCTTTTAGAGCTATCGTTCCTCCTAGGCCTCTAGTTGGTAGAGATATGTCATGTGGTAGTATGAGTGATGTCATGTAATGAATCATAGATGGTTGTAGCAATCGTTGAGTAGTATTGCTCTTGTTGTTGGTGTGATAAGCCAAAATATGTATAGTGACTTGTAGGTGTGAGGAGGAGATTTCCAAGTTTGCTCTTGAGTTTGATAGCAAACTGAGTGCAACGAATGTCAGTATGACAATGACGTGTGTGGATGGG
>NW_020167583.1:0-18165 GCF_001641265.1 Pseudogymnoascus destructans | reverse complement strand
TCCTATTCTGTTATGTTACTATAGTCTAGCCCCACTAGCCCCATAACCATGACTGTAATGGTGGGTGCACCAGATGTGAGAATCTAGCCACCTAAGGAAGGGATGATTTTACTAAGACAACACACTGTCTTAGGAAACAGAGCCAAAGGGTTGTAGCTTCGACTATTCCACAACGCAGCAACCAGGTGTATGATGTAGTGAAGTGGTTCAGACAAGTTGTAACAAATGTTGAGTCTGAGAACTCAGGGGTAAGTCAGATGTTAGCACCTCACTGACTTTTCAGAAACAAAGAATAACAAGATCAATGCTTGGAAGCTTGGAAAAGACGTGGAAGTATGTGATAGTCGATTTACTGTATTGTCTGCTTGGCCTTTCTTAAGGAAAGGGCAATCCTATTTATGCCAAAGGAGTGTAGTTCTCTCATTTTCCAAGACTTTCCATGACTAACCAGGCTTGGTAACTGTATTAGAAATTAAGTGCGACCCACAACTAGCTTGCTAATCATGTAGTGAACGTAAGAGAATCCCATAGAACCATCTCTTGGGTTTCTAGCCTATACGAAGTGAAAGGAGGTCCAAGGTCAGAGTACCCCTATAGACAAATTATGTCATAACTTAACCAATTGTGGGTAACTAAGGAGCGATGACATGTAATGAATCATAGAGGGTTGTAAAAGCTTCTAGAGCTATCATTCATGTTCCTAGGCCTCTAGTTGGTAGAGATATGCCATGTGGTAGTATTGGCCCACCCCTTAAGGAGGAGATTTTCTTAATAACTTGTGTGTCCAAATGATATGCCGTGATATATGTAGTATAAACAGATGTATGTCATACTGACATTCATTGCACTGAGTTTGCTATCAAACTCAAGAGCAAACTTAGAAATCTCCTCCTCAAACCTACAAGTCACTATACATATTTGGCTTGTCACACCAACAACAAGAGCAATACTACTCAACGATTGCTACAACCCTCTATGATTCATTACATGTCATTGCTCCTTAGTTACTGGGCTGATATGACCACATAGCATATCTCTACAACCCTCTATGATTCATTACATGACATCACTCCTTAGTTACTGGGCTAATACTACACATGACATATCTCTATCAACTAGAGGCCTAGAAACATGAACGATAGCTCTAGAAGCTTTTACAACCCTCTATGATTCATTAACGTCATCGCTCCTTAGTTACCCACAAGATTGGTTAAGTTATGACATAATTTGTCTATAGGGGTACTCTGACCTTGGACCTCCTTTCACTTCGTATAGGCTAGAAACCCAAGAGATGGTTCTATGGGATTCTGACGTTCACTACATGATTAGCAAGCTAGTTGTGGGTCGCACTTGATTTCTAATACAGTTACCAAGCCTGGTTAGTCATGGAAAGTCTTGGAAAATGAGAGAACTACACTCCTTTGGCATAAATAGGATTGCCCTTTCCTTAAGAAAGGGCAAGCAGACAATACAGTAAATCGACTATCACATACTTCCACGTCTTTTCCAAGCTTCCAAGCATTGATCTTGTTATTCTTTGTTTCTGAAAAGTCAGTGAGGTGCTAACATCTGACTTACCCCTGAGTTCTCAGACTCAACATTTGTTACAAACTTGTCTGAACCACTTCACTACATCATACACCTGGTTGCTGCGTTGTGGAATAGTCGAAGCTACAACCCTTTGGCTCTGTTTCCTAAGACAGTGTGTTTGTCTTAGTAAAATCATCCCTTCCTTGGGTGGCTAGATTCTCACATCTGGTGCACCCACCATTACAATGTAGTAGAAGAGTTTGCAGCAATCGTTGAGTAGTATTGCTCTTGTTGTTGGTGTGATAAGTGTAAGGACACAGGGCACCCAGCTTACAGTAATAGCATATGAGAGTGCGAGTCGGAGGCTAAATGGATGCTATCCTATAGGTCTACTACGAAGGATACAAAAAAGATGAAGGGGAACCCCAGTCGATTGTCTCAAGTACCCGAAACCCATCCGACTCGGTTCCGACTCGGTTAGCCCACCAAATGATCACTCGTGACCCCGCAGCTACCCAGAGTCTACTCCCTAGAATGGGAAGGCATCCTTACACTACCCCCCTCCTAAGAGAGTGCTTTGTCCGCAAAGCATGCCATCAGGGTCCTTTCCGTAACCTCTCTGAATGGTATCCGTAAGCTGGGCGTTCCTTGGTGAAAATTCAGGCGGTACGTGCATCAGTAACTCCCCCGTTTGTACAATGTGTCGGGAATTTGCTTTGTGTGCGGAGGTGGCTGTTCTTGAAGGGTACCGTAACACCACCTCGTGGAATGCGACACTGGAGTTGGCTTTGTTCAATCTCACTTTCCATCTTGGTGGTCTGAATGGGCACCGGGAAGTATCCGCTAAGCGTTTGAGTTGAACCTTCGTAAATGTGAAAGGGGGAGTGATCGCGCTAGCCCGATTCAGAATTTATTGTTGTAAGCCAACATTTGAGTACTCCGCTTCGCCCCTCTTCCTGTTTTCCCTTACAACATGCCAACGGTATCCGTCGAGACTGGTAAGTGGCCCCCTCCATTCCTATAGCTGTATACTAACTGATTGTTTAGAATACAACAATCCACACAAACGAGTAGGTGACGGGAACGCGCTCGGCGCTCAAGTGATAATGTGGGCTTGGCTGACAGGAGCATAGATCCCGAACAATTGACGATGCCGATCCCCACGCCTGCCGGAGCCCTCTCAGTCACTTTCCGGGTCCTGTGTCTGCGCTGTCCAGGCGCACGATTGCGTCTGGTCTCCCTCGAGCTCAAAGTGCGAGTACTGCACTACGCAGCACTCCACCTGTGTCCCAGTGAGTTTTCTTGTGGTGTTCTGTTTGTTGGTTGGCTGTTGCTAACCATTTGGGGGAATAGCTGCCCTGGTTCCTCGATGAGGAATACCGCGCCCTCATTGCCACAGAAGCGACAATCCCTCTCGTCGCCGCAGAAGTCGCGGCCGCTGCCTCAGAGGCAAATCGGGTGGCCTCATGGCTGCCCAAAGTGTTCCCAAGTTTCGTTCCGTCGTGGAGCGCGACTCCTACGAGGAGCTCCGCACCACGCACGCCGCCATCGAGGTGGGTATGGGCATGAGTATACCCCTGTCCTGTGTTTGTTTCAGTGTGACACGGTTCAGCAAATCCGGTTGTCGCTGCGCCGTCTTCGGACGGAGCAGGGGAGCATGCTGGCTCTTTTGGGGGAAGTGGTGGCTTCCCTGGGCAGACTTCCTGCCGTCGCTGTCACTGTGACGGTCCCGGACCGCACTGGGGGGAGGAGAAGAGGGGTAAGGAGGAGGGCACCATTGGTGCAGGTTATGGGGAGGGGGAATGGGGTAGGGTGGAGGGAGGCCCTGTGTCGGAGGGGACTTGGGCCTGACTCTTCGCGTGGGGTCGCTTCGACCCCTCGTCTCTCTCAGTGGTAGCTGCTTGTTGCGATGCCGGTGAGACGTTTGGGAAGGGTGGCTCTCGCAAGGGTTATGGTGGTAAGTGCGCCCTGGCTCAGAGGGTAGTTAGTTTAGGGTCGTAGGTAGCAACGACTCTGTTTTTCTGCTTTGTTGTCCCTCCTGTGATCATAGTTTTGTTCCTCGCCCGCCTCCCATGCTGTAACCCATCCGAGTAGTTCTTGAGGTGGAACTGGTAAATCCGGGTATTCCGTGTGAAACTCTCTGAGTTTATAGGGAGAGTTCATAAAAGTTCGACGCTGGGTACCACTCTGGGTCCGGATCGTATCCTACCCAACTAACCCGGTATTGTAGTTGCTTCTGTCGGAGCCTCACGGCGAGGATCTTTTCCACTTCCATTCCTTTACGCCATCTATCACTTCGTTGCTAGGCTCAGGCAGATCCTGACCAGGTAGGGGGTTGTTCGGATCCTTCATGAGGACGTCTGGTGAGAACACATCGTGTATTTGAGAACTGGTAGGTAGTTCCAATCGAAATGCGTGACCAATCTGTCCAACACCATATATGGTCTGACCCATTGTTGGCCCAACTTGCGGCTAGGGCGAGAGTTCTTCAAATTTTTGGTCAATAGGTACACTCTATCTCCTATGTCCCAGTCGATGGCCCTTCGGCGTCGATTCGTGTGCTTAGACATTTTCTCTTGTGCCTTTGCCATGTTTTCCTTTGTGTGGACCCATGCGGTATGCATTCGGTCTGCAACCGCCTTGGCTTCCTCTCAGTTTAGAGTCTCCGGGGTTTGTGCTTTTCGGAGTGTTCCAATCCCAACTCGTACGCGGATCGGTTCTGCACTTGAGTCGGTAGGGGTCATGCCAATGGATGCGTGGGGGAGTGTCATTTGCACACAGTCCATTATGGGATGAGTTCGCTCCAGTTATCCTGGTAATGGGATACGAAAGGCCTCAGTCTCTGATCGATGTATCAGTTCATGATTTCCATCTGTCCGTCGGTCTGCTTATGATAGGCAGTCAACAGCTTAACCTTAACACCGATAATTCGACAGAACTCCTGCCAAAAGGATGATACGAATTGGGGTCCACGGTCGCTTACAATCAACTCCGGAGTGTGTCCGAATCAGTATATCCATTCGATGAACAATTGTGCCATTTGCCGGGCAGTTGTGGTTTTGTAGCAAGGTATGGTCACCGAACTCTTTCCGAGTCAGTCAATAAACACTAAGATGCTGTCGTATCCGTGCTTGTCCCTTGGGAACTCCTTGAAGTCCATGGTGAGGTGTTCATAGGATATTCAGGTATGGGCAGCAGGTGTAGGAATCCTTTGTTGCTTGGTGACATTGGTATGAGAAAGCCGACATGTCACACAATTCTTCACATAGCGCAAAAATCCGCTTCCATCCCGACCCAGTGGCTTCGGGCAATCAATTGATAGGTTTTCCGGCTGCTAGGATGTGCCACTGACACCTGGTCATGCGCTTCTCGGATTAGTTTCGTACATAGCTCGGTGTGACAGTTCACACATAGCCAGCCTTTGTATAGAAGAAGCCGGCCGTTCAACGCGAACCTGTCAGGTAGGGGGTGTTTCGCATGTGTCTCTGTAAACGACTCTCTGTTGTCCTCACATAAAGCCTCTATTAAATCGAAAGGCATCTGGGGCTTGGGGGTGTCCATCGAATTAATGGATGCTATGTAGCTCTCGGCAAGTTCGGTGCTGATTTGGGGGTGCAGGCGGCTTGGACCTAACAATACCCTCGCCCTACTATCAAGCTTGACTTTCTCTGCGTTACCAAGTCTTGGTCTCTTCGGCTCAGAATATCTGCCTTCTGGTTATTCTTGCCCGTGGTGTACGTAATGCAGAAGTTGAAGTCAGAGAGTAGTTCCATCCACCTAACCTGCTTCGCGGTGAGAACCTTGGTAGACATGAAATATTCCAGCGAACGGTGGTCAGTGTAAACGTCGACTCGGTGGTGCACCGAAGCCAACTCGGGCCTCCATTTTCTGAAGGCCTTTACTATTGCGAATAGTTACTTGTCGTGGATCTCCCAGTTGATCTCGTGTCTGGATAGGACATGACTGTAGAAGCTTACGGGGTACCACCACTTGTCAGGGTGTTCTTGGGAGAGGACCAGCTACGACTCCATCGGAGGAATCTGTCTCCAGCATCGTAGGCAATTCGGGTTTGAAGTGGTGAAGTGCCTGTACTGCTAGGAGTTGCCGGCGCAATTCCTCAAAAGCAGCCTCACATTCGTCTCCATCGGAATGGCTCCGAGGGACTAGTGATGGTAGTGAGGGGCTTTGCTATTTTGCCAAAATTATGAATGAATTGTCTATAGAAGCCACAGAATCCCAGATAGGACTTCACAACTGTAACAGTGGTCAGTCGGATCCAGTTACGAAGGGGTTCAATTTTGTCAGGGTCCGCTTCGACACCGGAGTAGTGAGAACGTAACCCAAGTATTTTGTCCTGGTGACGTTGAACTCGCATTTATTCAAATCGGCTTGGAGTCCAGCTTCTCGGAGACACTGTAGGACCTTATGCACATGCTCTATGTGTTTCGTAGGGTCCTCTGAATAGATTAGGATGTCATCTAAGTATGCGGTACAGAAGTCGTCTAAGTATTGCATCAGGACGTCATTCATATACCGCTGATAGGTTGCGGGACCGTTCATTAGTCCAAACGGCAGCACTTTGCACTTATAGGATCCATAGCGAGTCCGAAAGGTCGTGTACTCTTCCAAGTCGGGGTGCATCCGTATGCAATGGAAGGCTTGTCTAATATCTAGCTTCGTGAAGATTTTGGCTTTCGACACCCGTCCTAGTAGTTCATTGATACGTGGGATGGGTAGGGATCGTTCTGGGTGAGACCATTTAACTTCCGGTAATCGATGCAAAATCTTAATTTACCATCCGCTTTCTTTACGAATAGGATAGGGACACGAAGGGCTGTTGCTGTTGATGATGAATCCCTTTTCCAGGTTTTCCAGCAGGTATTGCTTGGTAGCCTTAAGCTCTTCAGTGCCTTGTCAGTATAGCGGGGAGAAGGCGTTTGGTAAAGGAGCTTCGAGCTGTATCTTATGGTCATATATGCGGTGTGGAGGGATCTGATCTGATTCTGACTTCGAAAAGACATCGGGATAGCTTCGGTGCATATGCGGGAGTTTCTGTTGGATGAGGTGAAGTGTTTCTGCATCCTCGTCCAATTCCTTTTCATGAATGATCTGATCGATTTTGTAGGTGCTAGTCTAAAAGAACTCGGAGTCGCTTCGCATCATCTCGTGGTGGAAAGCATTTGCACTGATTTCGCAGATATGCATGGGCGTAAACCTATGTACTAGGGAGAAACCTCCTGGTTTCGGGTAGGGCTCGGTGGCATATCAGTGATATCTTCATAGCCTGAAGTTATTACTTTCATGTTCATCGAGCATCTGCCTGCGCGGCGTCTGTCTTCGCGGTGGATTGCAGCATCCCTGCGATTCGCATCCGGCTGGTATGTGGGATGTCGAATGGACGTTTCTTGCATGTAGTAGGGCAAGGTGATCTCCTTGCTCCAGCTAGGAGTCGGCGGGTACTCCTTTGGCCATACTAACCGGCTCTTTGCAGAGTCGAGTATATTCAGAAGCGGCTGAAAAGCTTCTTCCCAATTATGACATCTTGTGCTCCGAGGTCCAGGAGTACAAAGGGGCAGTTATATATCTGGCGTCCTTCGACTGTTAAGTGTAACCGAATATACTCCGATACGTAGCCTTGGATTTTGCGCTGAAATCCACGTATGGGTACAGAGTAGGGTAGTTTCCGTATGGGGCTCTGAAGCGCTTTCGACAGTCATATTGCGATTATTAATGACAAGGTAGCCATTTGCTCCTGTGTCTGCTAGGGACTTCGTTTTGTTCATACTCAGGGTGTGTCGACTAAGAATTGGGTACCTCCCAGGAGTTCTCGTAAGTCTAGTCCTTGCAGGTCACATTTGCATAGACCTAGGAAGGAGCCTTCTCCTAGGCCTCGTCATTTTTCTCTAGGGACGCATCCAATTGAAGTTCCACGGCTTCCTCCCATTGTTCTTCTGCCTCAGGGTCGTTACGGTCGATTTCCTTTAATAGTAGCATTAAGGGGCATTTGTCCTGGAAATGGCCGGGCTTGCCACACTTGAAACAGTTTCCTGAGAACGCTGGGACTGCGGTCTTCACGCACTCCAGCATCATGGCTTGGGGAGGAACGTGGTTCGGGTAAACAGAGCAGGTGTGGCTCGAGTCAGCTTCGACGCCGACGCCTTTGCCGTATCCATGGTATGTGTGGACGTCCTTGCGAGACGTCGCTAAGGCAGTGGTCCTCATTGACTACGAGTCAGTCCCGAATCGAAGCGCTCCATTGTAGGAAGGTATGTTCTATCCCATCGCTGAGCGGAGTGATTCTCTCCGAGATGGTAGATTTCTTATAGCGAGTCGGTGGGTCCTCGGTGTGCATTCGTGATGTGCTTGGGATCGATGGAGAATGAAAGTCTTGAAGAGGCGGCAATTGAACTGTCGCAGGGGTGTTTGTGTGCGAGGCGTTCGTTGCTCTGCAGCTTCGACTGTGGGTATGGTGGCGTCCACCGGCGGTGTGGACGGGATTCTGGTCTGGGCTGCCGTCAGGGTAACTAGTAGATCCTTGACCTCCTGTATCTGTGCTTCGAGGTGGGCCATTCGACTCGGGATGTCTTCGGATGGCACAGCGGTCATAGCTGCAGCGGTGGTTTGTCTGGTAGTCATTCTGGGCAGTTGACCGTCGTTGTCTTGGGGGTGTTTGATGTCAGCTTTTTTAACATATTGCCTCGGGTGTGTATCGGTATCGGTACGAAAGAGCTTGACTTCCGGTAGCTCGTAGCTATCAATGCTCTTGTCCACAATTTCCTCTGTGCTAGGAGAGGGTTCTTAAGGATCTTGTATCCTATTTGGCGCCAACGCGTCGGCGACTTTACCAGCTTGTTCTGAAGAATCAAACCCTGATCCACTGGCTGTCTGTGAGATCTCTGGAATCACGGCTATTTGAAGTCGTCAGGTCTCTCCTCTGAAACATCACCGAGTCGCGGTCAATGTTGTAATGTAGTTCTCCTTAGTCGTTCCGGTGTGGGATATTATTGAAGTACGGCTGTCCCCGGTGTCATACTGACATTCGTTGCACTCAGTTTGCTATCAAACTCAAGAGCAAACTTGGAAATCTCCTCCTCAAAACCTACAAGTCACTATACATATTTTGGCTTATCACACCAACAACAAGAGCAATACTACTCAACGATTGCTACAACCATCTATGATTCATTACACGTCATCGCTCCTTAGTTACTGGGCCGATATTACCACATAGCATATCTCTACAACCCTCTATGATTCATTACATGACATCACTCATACTACCACATGACATATCTCTACCAACTAGAGGCCTAGGAGCATGAACGATAGCTCTAAAAGCTCCTACGAACCTCTATAATTCATTACATGTCATCGCTCTTTAGTTACCCACAAGATTGGTTAAGTTATGACATAATTTGTCTATGACATAATGTCTATGACATAATTTGTCTATAGGGGTACTCTGACCTTGGACCTCCTTTTACTTCCTATAGGCTACAAACCTAAGAGATGGTTCTATGGATTCTCTTACGTCGACTACAGTTACCAAGCCTGGTAGTCAGTCTGGTCCTAGCTACAAAGTCATGGAAAGTCTTGGAAAATGAGAGAACTACACTCCTTTAGCATAAATAGGATTGCCCTTTCCTTAAGAAAGGGCAAGCAGACAATACAGTAAATTGACTATCACATACTTCCACATCTTTTCCAAGCTTCCAAACATTGATCTTGTTACTCCTTGTTTCTGAAAAGTCATTGAGGTGCTAACCTCTGACTTATCCCTGAGTTCTCAGACTCAACATTTGTTACAACTTGTCTAAACCACTAATCATACACCTGATTGCTGCGTTTTGGAATAGTCTAAGCTATGACCCTTTGGCTCTTTTTCCTAAGACAGTGTGTTGTCTTAGTAAAATCATCCCTTCCTTGGGTGGCTAGATTCTCACATCTCGTGCACCAACCATTACATCTATGACCATCGTAACACCCTTATGCCACTATTCCCAGTTTCCGTAAAGTCAATCAGAACTTGGAGGGCTTGTAGAACTGCCTGCGTAGAATAAACCACCGGCAGTCTGAGCTCCTCCCCATCGTCATCATCTTGACCTTCATTAGGAGGCTGGATATATTGTTCAATGACCTCTTGTAGTACTATACCCCCTCACTATCTTGTATACCCTCTTGTATTGTCTCCTCCGCTGGGTTTAGAAAGTTTGAAAGGTCCATCGCATCGTGAATTCGGCTGTGCTGTTGTACTTGGTTGTAAAGGTCAGTAAGAGGCGGAATGTGCTCAAGAGTAAGTTGGATCGGGTTTTTGATGATTGTGCTTTTGCGGAAGCAGTTGTAGATAGTCGTATTTGAGACATCGTGATACCACGATCGGATGATCCAGCGAAGGGCAAGGTGTAAGTTAATAGTTTTAAGAGGATCTTCATTGTTGTTGAAGGTGTTTAGCATGAACGCAAGCCATTGTCGACGGTAATGAGCTTTAAGGGAGGCAATAATGCCTTGATCAAGGGCCTGGAATCGACTTGTTGCATTTGCTGGTAGCCAGATAATTTGTATATTTGAGGGCGGAGGCGTTGTTTCAACGGCAGCAATATGTGCTGAAAAGTTGTCCATTGTTAGCAGGATCTGTCTATGAGAGCCTATATGTAAATAGAAAGTTCTTAGCCATTCTGCAATAATAAACTGATTCATCCAAGCCCTCTTGTTCCATCGCCAATAACCTCCCATTGCTTCAACATTAATATACCAGAGTGCTTGAGATCAGCTCCCTGTACAGTTTGTACAACAAACAACTGATATTCGCGCCTTGTCCTTCTTAAATCCTGGCTGTGATATTGTTGAAAGACCCTTCGAAGGAGTCAGCTTCCAAAAGAGCCTAGTTTCGTCCATGTTGTATGTCCTCATCTTGATATTCCCCTGCTATTGTCTGTATCCCCTTCATTTCTTCCTCTGCTTGTGTAGGAACTGAGCTTGCTTCACCGTGTTGAGTATAACACTTAATCTTATGCCGTCTTTTAAAATTCGAAACCCAGCCTTGAGAGAATTGAGGCGTAGGCTGGTTGTGGTATGTATTGTGAAAGTTGCTCCCAAATCGGTTTAGCGCGTAGTTGTAGTATATCGGTGCTTGTAACTCCTCCCTTGCTTTCAATAAGCTGCGCCATTCAAAGAGGACTGCTTCAAGGTCAGGCCAGGCAACAGCTTTGCGACAGTGAGTTGATTGCTGAATTGTGTTAAGAGGTATTGCATTGAGGTTGGCGTATCGAAAGCTCAAAGATTCAGAGACTGTTGACTGTCGAATGCGATGGCCGAAGGTTCTAAAGAACCAGTTTGCGAAGGCTTTTTGGTGACTGGTGAGCATACCAGTTTCAGAGTGCGCGACGACGCTGCTCAATCGTCATTGTAAACAGCTGATTTCAAGGCATCTTTGGCCTATGTAATGTCGGTATAAGACGATATCTGGTCAAATCAGTTCGATATTGAGTGTATTGTAGTTTTGGTGGGAAAATAAAGAATCCTACAAAAAATATCGAGTTGGCATGAATATCCTAATCATCGACTTATCGCGTGAGAACTGTACTGCTCCGAAGCCTGGCCATAATAAAGCTATTTCGGTTATTCCTTCCTGATTACTAATCCATTCTGCACAGCGGGAGCTCTAAAGTGACATGGGACTGGGAAGACGACAGCTAAATAGAGTGAGGAGTAAAGAGCAAACAAACTCGTACTTGCTTATCCCTACCCCTAAACCTCCGAAGGAGGAGACTGCACATAAGGTAGTACATAATATAATGATGGACATAATGATAGACAGGGAGCAAAATGGTGGGCTATGAGGCCCCAGAATCCCCTCAACATGACGTACACACACACCTTGGCCGCTGAAGTGATGTATACTCACTTGTGAGATGCAATTATACCCACCAGGCGCTCTCCAACCCCTCTATTGTCCTCCACGCCTTGCGAAACAGGTTATATTTGCTACTGGCCCTCAACGCCCCGCAAGCAACCGCAATCCATTTCGCTGCTATCCATCACTGTTAACCTAAGTTATCTATACCTATACACCGTGGCCTTGCCTTGTTTCCACCTTCCTTCCACTACCTCCATCCATATAATTCGCCAGGTATCTTCCTCCGCAAGTGCTAAGTAGGACCCTCTATATCGGCTTGCGCAGGTACACAAACCACAAGTAGTGCCGTTCCTGATCATGGAGCCAGGAACGGAAGATTCGAAAGACGCGTTACCAGCTGCAATCATTGCCCAAGCAGAAGCGGCATGTGTTGGTAATGCAGACGAAATTCGTTCAACACAACAGCGGGAGTCGTATATTGCATCTCAGCCTCACCAGGCGACGTTGGGGGGTGCTCATAGTTCACCCGAAGCTTCCAGGTAGGCGCCGATATACATATCAAACCTCACAAGCACTGACCATTGTCTCTAGCTCGGCCGATAGAACCTCACATCCTGGGAATTCCGATTTATTGGGAGTCGAAGGAACAGAAGATGCTCCACCAAAGTACAGCGAATTAGAGATCAGCCAAGATGGCCTTGATACGAAGGCGAGAGTCACTGGTAGTCTCCCTCAATCCTGGCACTGAAGTGATGATTGGCCAGATACATGTACTGAGATGTCAATTCGCAGATGATGGTCGTGTCAATATCACCATAAACCAGAAGACCCGGAGACTATCTGAGCTCCTTAACCCTGCACTGAGGGGCCAGCTATCCCTGGTAGCACAGGAGGACGATCAACCATTACCCCCAGGGTATATCCCACCTCCCCTTGGTGGGCAACCAGGACAGATTCCTCCGCCAAACCTCAATGTCGTAATTCTTGTTGTTGGTTCTCGCGGAGATGTGCAACCATTCGTCGCGTTAGGGAAGGTCTTGAAATCTGCCTATGGGCATCGTATACGATTAGCAACCCACCCGGTTTTTCAACCGTTCGTGGAAGAAAATGGCCTAGAATTCTTCAGTATAGGTGGTGACCCGGCCGAGCTAATGGCCTTTATGGTTAAAAATCCTGGGTTAATGCCCGGGATCGATTCGCTCAAGAGCGGTGATGTAGGAAAGCGGCTCAAGGGAATGGAAGAGATAGTTCTTGGTTGTTGGCGGGCCTGTATCGAAGCAGGGGATGGCCTCGGACCGGCACCACGACTGGAGGGGGGTATAAATATGGACACCAACCCTACTGAGAGGCCATTTATTGCGGATGCTATTATTGCCAACCCTCCAAGCTTTGCACATGTCCACGTTGCGGAGAAGCTGGGTGTGCCCCTCCATATGATGTTTACGTATGTACAAATTATCAAATCCAGTCGGCAGGTTGCTAACACAGCAATAGCATGCCATGGTCGCCTACTCAGTCCTTTCCCCACCCCCTTGCAAGTATCCAGTCTTCCAATGCCGACGTGAACATGACGAATTTCATCTCATATGCTTTAGTAGAAATGATGACTTGGCAAGGTTTAGGGGACCTTATAAATCGTTTCCGCGAACGCGTTCTGGGCTTGGAACCAATAAGTGTCATATGGGGCCCAGGAGTGCTGAGTCGACTGAAGATACCTTGCACATACTGCTGGTGAGAACCCCGTTTAGCTGTCATCTTTATCATTTGCTCATATTCCTTGCAGGTCCCCAGCTCTGATTCCTAAGCCAAAGGACTGGGGCCGACATATCTCCGTGTCTGGCTTTTTCTTTCTGAGCCTTGCCTCCAGTTATCAGCCCGAGCCCGAGCTCGCCGCATTCTTAGCTGCTGGGCCACCACCTGTATATATTGGGTTTGGCTCAATAGTTGTGGATGACCCAAACTCTATGACATCTATGATATTTGAAGCCATACAGAAAGCCAGAGTCCGTGCCCTAGTATCTAAAGGCTGGGGAGGTCTCGGTGCCGATTCTCTTGACCTGCCGGAAGGGGTGTTTATGCTTGGAAACGTTCCTCATGACTGGCTGTTTAAACACGTGTCATGTGTGGTTCATCACGGTGGTGCTGGAACTTCAGCTGCTGGGATTGCTCTTGGAAAACCTACAGTGGTTGTTCCCTTCTTTGGCGACCAACCTTGGTGGGGAGCAATGATACATCGAGCTGGAGCAGGGCCAGAGCCAATACCGTATAAGGATCTAACTGCAGATAAGCTTGCTGCTGCCATTGCCGAGGCACATAAACCGTCGACTTTGGAGAAGGCAGAAGAACTTGGGGTCCGCATCAGCAAAGAAAAGGGATTAGAAGACGGTGGGAAAAGCTTTCACGATCACCTCGATTGGAATTCGCTTCGCTGCTCACTTGCACCGAATAGAGTCGCTGTGTGGCAGGTGAAGAAGACACAGGTTCGCCTGAGTGCACTGGCGGCTACAGTCCTCGCCAATGAAGGCCTCTTGAATTTCTCGGATCTTAAACTGTAAGTGCTTCTAAAAAATATGGTGCCTGGCTAACTGTACAGATATCGACACCGTGAATATGACACAGATAATGGACCTTGGGATCCTATCTCCGGTGGTGCTTCCGCACTTTTCGGCACAATCGCAAGTCTGTCGATGGGTGTGGCTGATTTTCCAGTTGAGTTAATTGGGGCCTTAAAACCCAAGCCGGCCTCAACCGCCACGGATAAAACAGCAGCTCTCGACGAGGATGATGTACCTTCCCCGGCAGGCGGGAGTCCATCGCCGCCAAAGGATTTAGCCTCAAACTCACAATCGCAGTTGAGTTCGTCATCAGGAAGCCAAAGCGGGCCAGTAGAGCGTTCAACATCAACAGATCAAAAGTCGGAACAAAGGTCTTCTTCCCAGGCTACAAAAGAAACCAAGAAGCAATTCGACCCCTCCGCTATCACCTTGGAATCTGCCATTGGAGCTTCTAAGGGGATATCCCGGGTAGTTGGTGCTGGCATGAAGTCACCGATGGACTTCACGTTGGGTTTGGCTCGCGGTTTTCATAATGCTCCTAAACTATACGGCGACGATACCGTGCGCCCCCAAGAAAGGGTTACTGGCTTTCAGAGCGGGTTGAGAGCTGCAGGAAAGGTATGTTCACTTCTATTATATTCCCATTCGTACGCATCGCACCCCACCGCTCCAATTTGAAGTGCTCGAGATCTATATTCCCACCCTGCCCACTATTATGTTCTGGGTGGGGGTACCAGGAAACATATTCGCCAATGGTGATATAGGCTCTGTTATATCTGTCCAATTGTGTTTGCCAGTCTCAATGATAGGGTAGCTGACTGTGCCCAGGGCTTTGGATATGGATTCTATGACGGTATCTCCGGGCTTGTTACCCAACCCATGAAGGGGGCCGAAAAGGAAGGGGCAGCTGGCTTCATCAAAGGTATAGGGAGAGGTATTGGTGGACTCGTTTTGAAGCCCGGTGCTGGTAAGTGATTGCATCGACATCCCCTGGTATATCTGCTAACAGTGGCCTAACCAGCGATTTGGGGACTCCCTGGCTACACGATGATGGGATTGCACAAGGAAGTCCGGAAAATGTTCGGAGCAAGTGTTCAGGCCTATATCATATCGGCCAGAACTGCCCAAGGGTACGAGCAGTGGAGAATCTCGTCCAAAGATGAACAGCAATATATTATAAGCCGTTGGCAGGGGCTTAAATCCAAACCTGCTGAATCATCGCGTCATGATAGTGGGAAAGGAAAACAAGTTCCAAACGTGCACTCTAGTGGTGATGGGTCGCAGGCTCATAGTGCGAACCTGGAGGATGAAGAAGCTTTGCGCCGTGCTATCGAAGAAAGCATTGCACATGCTGCCGGACCCAAAACAGATGACATCTCCGAAGCTGATCAAAAGGCCGCTCTCGAAGCAGCTATCCAGAGAAGTGTCTCCGATTCCAGAGGACCTTCGACTGCTACACACGTAAATGAAGATACAGAAGAAGAAGAACAACTCAAGCGTGCTATCGAAGAGTCCATGCGCTATCACGATCGGGATGTATCAGCAACAAAGACAGATGAAGATATTGTTATGGAGTACATCAAGAAACAGAGCCTCGCCGAGGAGGAGCACAGGCAGGCAATGCACAAATCCGCGTCATCTGGAGACAAAGAATGACCATAGTAAGTTCTGATTAAGAGTAGACTATGAGAATAGCTAGAACGCCGAAATTAATGCCTCATTTCGTCAAATCCACTGTCTTGTGGGAACTGGTAGAGCTGCTGGATATCTCTCGGCTGCCTTTGTATCAAGGCTTAATTAAGACTGCCGAAAATGAACCAAAATCCCCACTGTGATTTGAAAGGTATTCAGGTCGTATTGGCCCCATCCTGGTGGCATTTTATATAACTTTCTGCCACACACCTGCATATAAATCATTCACAACGCCCCGAAGTAGGGGAGGAAGGAAGTAGGAAGGCGTATTCCCGAACGAAGATTAAGTATTCAACGAGCGAAGCCAACCTCTCCATCTCCATATATCTGCGTGTATATAGCTCCGTCCATGTACTGCAACCCATATAGAAAGATTTCAAATACGAAGCTTTTTAGCGATGTGGTTAATCTCAGCATCGTCCGCAAATGAACCCTCAAGAGCTTCACGGATAAACGCGTCTGCTTCATCCTCCTTGTCATCCACTATTACGCTGGCGCTAATAGTTGACATCTTCTCCAGTGCCCCGGATCCGCCTTCACTGCCAAAGTTGTCATAGCCACGAGGGTTCTTGAAACCTGGACGATCGAGACTATCGAGAGGGTTGGGACCAAGTGAACCATTGTTCTCAGCCGCTCGGTGTTTACCTACCCTCAGTTCATTAAGCTTAACATGACTTTCCGTCCCAGGGTAATCTTCAGGCCATACCCAGCCGAGACCATCGTTGTTTTGCTTCGACATTGCCCATCGCCGAAGCTCCCGAACTCCTTGTAGGCCAATGTTGAGATCCGATGCGTAAATCATTAGCTCCATGGCTTCTCGCTCATAGCAACGGCCGAGAATGCTATCAGGGGGAAATATGGCATTCGTTTCCGGGCTTTCTTTGTCATACCATGTGTAACCCCGCATGCATGGTGGGAGGCCTTGCGATATGAGGTCTTCGTACGTAGAACTTGAGCGAAACCACAGCCTTTGATTTCGGAGATGGTTGAGTCAATGTGAGACACCTGCCCTCGATGAAGATGTTTCCGGTCGGCGATACTGCCTCGAGTGTTCTAACACGTAAGATATTTCCTTGACAACCAGGACGTGATCAATGACTCCCTGGTCATCGACGGGCATGAGACGCACGACATCCCCTTCAATGATTTTTTCCGCACCCAGCCAGATCCCTCGGCACTTGAATTTAGCGTGGAGGGATTCTGACGCCGCCTCCGGAGAATTTGAACCGGGAAATATCCTCGTGAATGCGCAAGGATCGAATGGAAATAGTTTGGACATCATGTGAGCGGTTGGCATGATATTACTTTCCCACAGGGTTTGATCCTGGCCGTGTTGCAACTCTCGTAACATGGAGAATGGTCTAATGTGGCTGAGTTTCACATTTAACTTTGTTGGCGTCGATTGGGAAAGCGAGTCTGATGGAAGGACCTCAACGCAAATCGTTGGGGCCGATCTTTTCTTTCCTTTCAAGGCTGAAAATGCGAGATCTTCAACACGTGCTTCGCCTGGCTCTGGAGCGGACATAACCCGGCCTGCTTCCCATTTTGGCCATCCACCAAACTGCCCTGTCTTTTCGTCAAAGAGCTTCAGGTACTGCGTGCTCTCATCCATACGAACTGCGGACTCGTCGTTGTAAAAAAGCACAATTTCATTCTCTCTCGGCTGGAAGGAATGACATTCGTGGAGAATCGAATTGTATTCCACGTGGGGGTTGAAGAGGCGATAGCTCCAGCCCATTGGTTCATTGTAGTTGAAATCCAACGCCAAGGCCAAGTTCCGGGCCTTCATATTATGGCTTCGATATAAGAGATCGATATACTTTTGGGCAGGGTTGATATCCAAGGCATCTGCTGGCACCGCCTGGGGCTTGCGCCCGGACAGCCTCTGCCCACCTGGCTTCTGATAGGACTTGTTGGGTTTGCAATTGACACACTCACATTCGGTCTGCCCTCCACTCATCAAGTGCTTAAAGTGGACAAAGAACTTAATTGGAGAGTCAAATTTTCCCTTCGGGTGTCCAAAAAGATACCTGTCAACCTGGAGGTACGTTAGACTCATTATGAACTTGATAATCGATGCATTAACTCACATGTGTGCCGTTTTTCCGCGTCTTTGTGTAGATTCGATAGTGCTTGGGCAAGGCCGACAGTATGTACGTTGTATCTGTCATCCATGTTTTTTATGTGACAAAATAAAGAGTTATTGTTATTGGCGCTCTGCATAGCGGAGTAGACATAGAACATAAATGAATATGGTGCAAGAAGAAGTGTGCAGGGGATTGCCCAAGGTTTGTGTTCCAGGTGGAAGTGGGTTTGAGTGAGATTGAACAACGGATAGGACGGTAAAAAAAAACGCGCATGATGGACTCTTTGAGAAGAGAGAAAAAAAATAGACTCGTTGAAATATATCTTACTGGACCTTTTGATGGTGATATGATATGAGAGTGTGCTTGAAGAATACAAAACTGTAGACGTACCTTTTCGAGACTGCCCAATATTATCCATCCACTGGGACGCCAACGACCTATGATA
>NW_020167582.1:0-18230 GCF_001641265.1 Pseudogymnoascus destructans | reverse complement strand
TGTCTCGTCTGCCAACCATAACCAAGTCCGCGTCGCCTCTCCTGCGCCTGAACCCCGCGTCGTCTCGCCCTTGCGCTCGCGCCCTCGCCCGTCCACTCCCCACTGTACGACTGCTCATACAGAGCAGAAAGGGGCGCATCGCTAGCCGCCGCCAACACGAAGCGGCTATTGCAGCTATCATTCAGGTGGAGGCCGAGGAGGAGGAGGAGGCAGAGAGAAGGGAGAGGATGGAGAGGGAGTAGAGAGGATGGAGAAATAGAGTGGCGGCGTCCCTCTACACGTGTAATTATAGTAAATGTATGGCTAATCGATGTCTCAATGGAGAACATTTGAATTAATTCAACCATCTATCTGTGCCGCTCCCATGTCTCCATTCTGCTCCGACACGGGCACCCGAGGAAGTGTTCGTACGTGTCGGACTTGTGCACTTTAAGAAAGGTCGCGTACAAGGTCGAGGAGAGGTTGTTGATCGGCTTTGCGTTCCGAGAGCCAACGCAGAAGCATGTTATTAGCAGTTACCTTTTTATCAATGGCCAAAGGGTTCACCTCCTAGCGAATCCTTCGTGAGGTATATATGTATGTTTTTCATATTCTAAGCTATATACCCATAATAATATACTCATCGCCCTTGCTCAAAGCTAAGCTGAATATTTATATCATAATTGATTCGCTCTAAAATTTAGCAATGTACGGTTGAGCCACTTGCTTTCTTTGCTCCCAGCAGTAGCTTCACATTTCTGGTCCTTAAAACTTTTAGCTCAGTGAGATGGAACGCGACGTCGTCCATGGTTCTAGTTTCTCTTGCCTTAAGTCGCTTGCCTGCGTGGAGGGCGGCTCTGCACTTGGACTTGGGCTGACAAATCGGCCTCCCTGCACTGCGCAGTGAAAGGGTACTAATCTATGCCTCATTCAAGAAGCAACCGAGGAACCTGGTATAGTTGCGGTAATCTTGCAGCCACTGCTTTGTGGGGAATGGGGGTGTTAATTTGCTGATAGGTCGGTGTATGGTGGTAGAATGACTTTCGTAGTCCACCATTAACGGTTCATTTCGCTCGGACTGGCTGTGGCTGTGGCTGTGTCCAAGTTGCCAAAAAATCAATGGCCTTGCACCCAGAATCCATGCACGTCCGTCGTCGCGAATACCTCCGCACCCATCGTCCAATATACCACACTATAACACCTCTTCCTCATCATGTTCACCCTCATCCCACTCCTCTCCCTCCAACTCCTCGCCCGAATCCCCCAACTTGCCACGAACCCTAGCACCGCGACACCCCCCAAACACCCCAAATGGGATCCAACCACCACTCCTCCCATTCTTCGGTGCAGCGCTGAATAATCCGCCTGCCATCACGGGGCCTACCCCCCGCCCCGCAGAGCTAAGCGTTTGCGCCAACCCGTTCAGAGCGCCTAGACACTCTGGTTCAGGGGCTGAATTGGTGATGAGCAGGAGGGCGCTGGAGAGGCCGCCTACGGATGCTACTGTCTTGGCGAGGAGTACGAGGGAGAGGTGTGCCCACATCCACATGTGTCCTGTGAGGAACTTGAATGGCGGCTTAGAGTCTGCGAATGGTACGGTCGGGGTTGCGAGGAGGGCAACGGCGAATAAGCCCAGGCCCGCGCGGTATGTCGCTTTGTTCCCCATCTTGTCGCGTAGGCGGCCGAAGATGAGGACCTGGAACATAATTGTAGCGACACCGGCGGCGGAGAGAGAGAAACCAATATCTCGGGCGGGGATATTGCGGCCGAGTGGGGGGTCGGCGAAGGCGAAGAGGGGTAGAGGGCGTTGAAGGATGCGTTGGAGAGCTGGAAGACGAAGTAGGTGGATAGGAGGAGGAGGGTGGTGCCGCTGAGGGGTCTTTGATGGGGATGGAGGTATATGGGCCAGCGAAGATGTCATGGAGGAGGGAGGAGGAGGGGAGGTGCTGCTTGTGCTCGAGATGGTAGAGCTATGGGAGTGGACTCGGCGGTGGCCGTGGTGGTGGAGGGGACCGCGTCGGGTGTAGGTTGGGCGGATGGCACCGGAGGCGAACTGCCACATCCATGAGAAGAAGGCTCTGACTCTGTCTTGTAGCGTGGGAGGTCTTTGGCCTCCTCGAGGCTCTCTTCGAGGAATATCAGGGTAACTGTAATTCCACCACCAGTATGACAGCCGCAACCAGATTCGGGAGTAGAACGGGTAGGATGGTTTCTTCGCACTGGACTCTCCTTGCACTAACAATCCGCCTAGTGCCGGCCCTGAGATGGCGCCTACACCGTAGATGACGGGCAGCCAGACGAAAGCGCGGCCTTGATTTGAGCGGTCCCGTGATCTCGCCCAGACACGTACTGATGAGTCCCTGATTCCCGTTTACAATTCCCATTATAGCTTGCACAAGGATCGCATGCCATAGCTTTGTGCAGAACCCGAACCCTACGAATGCCGCAGCCGTGAGGATGGCAACGAGGAGATAACTGGTTTGCGCCCGATGCGGTCGGAGAGTGAGCCCCAGAAGTAATTCGTGAGGAGTTGCGCCGGCAGCAAACGACGAGGCGATGCGCCGACATATAGACCGATTCGTGATGTGTCTGTTGAGGGGAAAGAGGCACCATCTGTGGGAGGTAGGGGGAGATGGAGTTCAGCGCAGTTTGCTCGGCCAGGGCGATGATAGCGAGAACGGCGAGCTGGCGGCGCGGAAGCGGCGACTCATGATTGTGGTTGTTATGCTGGTCGTCGTCGGCATTGGATACTCTATCTTGGTCATGGGAGGAGTCGAAGGGAGACGAGAGCGCATTCCCGCGAGTTCGTGGAGGGGCTGTGGGGAAAGTCTGGTAGTGTGGGGTCGAGGACTGGCGACGATTGAGGCCCGCCACGATGGGTTTGCGACTCATCGCCGAGTGAGAGCGGGAATTTGTGAGTTTGTGTGTTTATATGACACGAAGTTCTGGGTGCGGTGACACGATCTGTACGCGTTATGATGCTTCAGGGCCCTGCCAAATCCGCCCCAGTCACCTCTTTCGGGACCTGGGAGTGTAGCCTCGAGGTTACACAGGCACGGCGCGGCCGAAGCCAATCCGCACGATCAGTGGCAAAGTTGCTGAGTTATATAGTCGCGGAGTCATGGGAACTCTAGATCACCAAATAAGAAGGTATAGAATGCTGAAGTTGGATGGGGAAGACCAGTTTTGTGCGGCGTTGGAGGATGACGTTGCCGGTTCTATCGAAAATGCCAAGATCGAAAAATCTAATCGGTGCGATAAGATTAGATTAGATTAGATAAGATAACAGATGGTGATCAGCTCCATGAGGGAGATGTGAACCAACACGTGACATAGCGTAGTATAGATGGAACATCGGATAGCCGATTGTCTCTTCTTCAGAGCATCATCAAGAATAGTAATACGATCGTCATCGTTATCACCGTTACACATTATTCCATGTTGCTCCGTAGGCTACACTTGGGGGCCTAATCCGGGATGAATCCAACCTTTTACTAAGAGCAACTATTCTTACCATAACGGCTTCTGAACGACCCGTGAACATCGTTACACCAGAGATCTCCGGAAGATCAAGCACCGTCAGCCTCGAGAGCAACAGACGAAGGACCTCCGAAGGTCAGGAGCGCTGTGTCTTGCAGAAGCAAGAGAAGAGATTACATTATACTCTCACGAGGAGAGAAGAGCCACCGGCTGACATCGAAGTCGAAAACCTATCAGTCAATCCGAACTTGACGACCTTGGCCCAAGACTCCCAGTCGGAGTAAACAAGGGGCAGAGGAAGGCACGAAGAGACAACGCACTGGACAGCAACTGCAAGTTGGAGGCCGCGACCCCAACCCAGAAGGCAGAAGGAGCGCCCTATTGCTGAAACCAAACGGGAAGGAACAGTCGATCCCCACCACTCAACTACGTCATCACTTTCCGCTATCCAAAACAGAAGGATAAGACGGTGTCAACCGCCAACCACCCAAAGTGTCTTCTCCAGAAGAACAGAAGGACGCGCAGTCCACGCCCCAAGAGACAGGAGCAGACTCTGAGGCAGGACCAGCACCACGTGAAGAGGACATTGTTGACGAACCGCTACACACCCCGCCACCACATAGATTCCCCTCGCAAGATCAAACATCACAGCAAAGCCCTTTATCACCGGAAGAAATCGAAATCGCAAGGCCAGAAGATCTTTCCCACGTTGGAGGAGGACTCGACTCAGTACACTCATCAGAAGAGCAACTAGAGCCACCGTACGAATCCCTCTCTGAAGAATCGGACGACGATAGTGACGAGGAATCAAACATGGCAAACGCAATGAAAGTCCCGGCGTTCTCAGGAGAGCCAACGGAGAACATCGAAGTCTCAATTATGGCTGCGCGAATTGCAGCAGAAAGCCTTGGCAAACGATGGGGACCAGACACCACAGCCACAGACAAGATGTTTGCGCGGGTTATGATGTTACAAGGTGCCCTCAAAGGAGCGGCGGCAACATTTGGCTCAGACTTATTAAACAGGATACCCGAAATATCTTTCGACAAATTCTGTCAAGATCTCCGAAGTCGTTTCCCGCCAATCCCAAGAAAGATTGTCGAAAAGGACGCAAGACAGAAAGCGATGACAATGTCACAAGACAAAGGAGAGAAGGTTCAAGACTACCTTAGTCGAGCTCAAACCCTTTCGGCACACCTGACAGACTGGGAAAAGCAGGAATATCTCGGGGATCAACTCATTGAGGGCCTTAGCCATGACCCCCTCAGATTCGCTGTTCGAAGCGGGATCAATGCCGAGAAGAAATCCAACCCGGACCTTACTGTCGACCTGCCATTTATAGTCAACTTTATCACAAGCACTTTGGATCTAAAGGACGCAACCCCGTCAGTAACAAAAGGGACCAAGAAGGAAATTACTTGGCAAACCATTGGCGCAGGTGCTACGGGTTTGAATTCCGACGAAGACAAACTTGACACACTTATCAAAGGGATGAACGAGTTACGGGCACAGCAATCGGTACTGGCTGAGAACCAGCGAATTATGTCACAACCTCGTCCGCGGCCCAAGGACCTCCTCGTCAAGGCTTTAATGCGACCACGTACGCAAACAAGCAAGACCAAACGGCACAAAATACCCTTCAGAGAGTAATGTGCTATAATTGTGGGAAGTACGGGCATTTCCTTCGAGATTGCAACTTACCTCAAGCTACATGGGAACAGCGCGAGTCAAACCGTCAAAAGGACCTCGACCAGAGAAACGCCTCAACCCAAGGACCTTCAGCAAATGCAGCCACACCTGATAGCCAATATGTCCACCCGTCCCGAAGACAATTGATGTCAACCGCACACCATTCGGAGGATGAACCACCACAGGATGTTGCCCGTGGATGGCAAAAGTACGATCTGCCACTCTGTATGGTAGACGGTGGAGCCTCGATCAACATCATGTCTGAGGCAACCTGTCGCCAACTAGGCCTGGAAGTCGTCCAGCAGGAGATGCTTGGCATTAAGACAGCTAACAACACTTCCGAGCCATGCTCGGGATTTGTCCAGTTTGTCATAAACACCTCAGGTGTGACACAAAAGATATCGGTGTAACGCTGACTTCTAAACGATAGAAGACACAGAGATTCTCTTGCGTAAAGGTTTACTTATCAGAGGAGGCAGGGGATCAGACACAAAGGCTTCAAGTAACACGTTACTAGTATATAACAAATACTGTATTGAGTTGAGCACGAAGCTCCTATCTAAGGAAATACTATCTACTTATATAGTGGCGTCGTGCCTAGTGGACTCTTGGGAACTCACTCGAGTCCTCGGAGTCCTGGACTCTTAGGACTCTTCTCATCATCCTGCGAGTCTGTCACGTGCCTAGTGGACTCCTGGGAACTCACTCGAGTCCTCGGAGTCCTGGACTCTTAGGACTCTTCTCATCATCCTGCGAGTCCGTCACGTGATACTTTCGGAACTACTATTCCCCGCTGCCCCTCCAGGTACCAGGGCCGGACTCATGCGACCTCCCTCCTTCCTGTCCTGTAGTTGGCCAGCCTTCTTGTTCCGTCGTAACACTCGCTCCCTTCCCCTGGGCATTCGTCTCGAATCCTATAAGTACGTCCATGTCCCCGGGACTCTGCTGCTCCTCAGCGAGTCCTTCAACATGCAACATGCCTACTGACACTGCCCGCAAACTCCAGGAACGCAACGATCTTGTCCGTCGAATAAAGAACCACGGATACGAACTACCCGAAATGGATTCTTGCTCGAACTGCGTGAGGCGAAACATTACTTGCGTGTCGTCTCCAAATGATTCGCGGCGGTGCGCCGAGTGCGTTCGTCGCAACTTGAAAGAAAAGTGTGACTGTATGGGTCCTGAGCATCCCGACTGGGTGAAGCTCGAACGGGAGGAGGATCGCCTGGATCGCGAAGAGGAAGAAACTCTTTCGAAGTTACTTCGTCTGCGGAAGCAGAAACGCCTCATCCGAACCCGTGGTAAAGATATGCTCCGGCGAGGTTTGAAAACCCTCGACGAGCTTGATGCGGCAGAGGAGGCCGAACGTGTGGCTGCTGAGAAGCGTGATGCTGTTGAGGTCGAGGAACAGGCAGTTAGCGCTGCCTCCTCGTCTGTGACCGGGACCTCCGCTTCCTCCGATCCACTGGCCTACTCCCCTGCATCTTGGGATCAATGGCTGGCGGATGGCGGCGTCGATATTCCTCCAGCAGTTCTTTGCTGATGTTCCTTGTTGGTTCCCACGAATTATCCGTAGGTTCGTAATTTTCCCATTTTATCAAAAACTCTTCTCGACGTCCTACTAACCTTCTGTCTAGGATCGCTTCGACCTCATATTCGATTATCTCATTCTCGGGTTGGAGTTCGGTGTCGGTCGCAACTGGGGTATTTCCTCTTGCTGGTTCCAGTAGTGAGACATGAAATACCGGGTGTAGTCTAGACTTCCTGGGTAGCTGCAGTCTGTAATTAACTGAGCTGACTTTGTTCAATATTTTGAATGGTCCCAATTTCTTGAAGTCCAACTTTGTGCTTGGTCGTTTCGTTTTGATATGTTTCCGGAGTAGGTATACTTTATCCCCCTCCTTGAAGGCAGGTTCCATACTGCGCTTCTTGTTTGCGTATGCGGCGGATCGTTCATTTAAGAATTGGATGTCCGTCGCAAGTTGTTCGTGGAACGATCTCAGTTGTTCCACCACGATCAGGGCTTGTTCAGCTCGTGATTCATCCGGTCTTGGTTGCCTATATGCTTCTGGCTGGTAGCCATAATTGGCAAAGAACGGTGAGACTTTCGTTGCTTCTGTCATCGCGCTGTTATATGCAAACTGTGCGATGGGTAAGATCTGAACCCAGTTATCCTGTTGATGATTGACATAGCTTTGCAGGTACTGTTCAAGGGTCTGATTTAATCTTTCTGTTTGGCCGTCTGTCTGGGGATGAAAAGCTGTTGACAGCTTATGATTTGTTCCCAGTAGCGCCATCAATGATTTCCAGAATTTCGAAGTAAAGAGCTTGTCTCTATCTGAGATGATTTCTTCTGGCATCCCATGATCGGCTAATATGACTCGAATGAAGGTATATGCGAGCGCCTCGGCGTCGCTAGCTTCTAGATATGGTATAAACTTCCCATATTTCGTGAGTCTTTCCGTGATGACGAGGATAGAGTCGTATTCTATTCCTGTTAACGGGTCCTTGGAGGGTGGAAGCTTGACGATGAAGTCCAAAGCTATTGATTTCCACGCTCCTTTTGGTACTGGTGTCGACTTGAGTTGTCCGTATGGCAGGTGCCTATTGGATTTTGACTTGCTGCAAATGTCGCACTCTCTTACCACTGTCTCTACCTGCTTCCTCATACCTGGGAAGTAGTAGTGTCGAGTGATTCGTTCGAAGGTTCGTGTTACTCCCTGATGACCGTGTGCTGGTAACGAGTGTTGTTCTTGCACCAGCGGGCGTCTCATTTGACTTGGGACATACACTAACCCTTTGTATCGAATCAATCCTTGTTCGTCGATGGTGAAGTCGCCTTCGACTTTGGACAAGACTCGCTTGGCGCATTCGTCTGTTGCGTAAGCTTTCTTGAGTCTTTCCTCGAGTTCTGTATCTTCGATGACTGAGATCGTCGCTAGTAACTCGTTGTACTGTATTCCTGCATCTGTTTTCTTCAGAATTGCTCTAGGTCTTTCTTCCTTTGGGCCGGCGTAGTCGGTCCGTCTGCTGAGAGCGTCTGCTCTTGCATTCTCGGAGCCCTTGCGATAGGTTATCGTGAAGTTGTAGGCTGCGAGGGTTTCTGCCCAGCGGACTTGTCTGCGGTTTAAAACCTTGGTCGTGGTGAAGTATATGAGGTTCTTGTGATCCGTCCATACCTGCACAGGGTAGGTGGGTCCCTCAAGATATACTCGCCACTGCTCAAAGGCAACGACAATAGCCAGTAGCTCCTTGTCGTGGATGTCGTAATTGAGTTCCGCGGGTGACAGTTTCCTAGAGTAGTACGCGATTGGTTTGAACTTACCGTTCTCGTCTGGTTGATTCAGACATGCTCCAATTGCGAAGTCAGAAGAGTCCGTTTCGAGGATGATCTTCTTTGCAGGGTCAAATGTAGCAAGGATAGGTGCTTCCGTGAACTTCGTCTTAAGTTCCTGGAAAGCAGCCTCTGCCTTGTCCATCCATTTGAATTCGAGATCCTTTCTGGTAAGCTCCGTGAGTGGTTGAGCTACCTTGGAATATCCCGAGATGAATCTTCGGTAGAAGTTGGCGAAGCCTAGGAAGGCTTGCACTTCCTTGACCATGGTCGGTGTTGGCCATTCCAACACTGCCGTTACTTTTGCTTGGTCCATCTTGATGCCGTGCGTTCCAATAATGTAACCCAAGAATTCGACTTGGTTTTTATGGAACTCGCACTTCTCTGGTTTGAGGAGTAAGCTGTACTCCTTTAGTTTCTTCAGGACGAGTTTGACATGCTTGACATGCTCCTCCTTGGTTGCTGAATACACCAGGACATCGTCTAGGTAGACAATGGTAAAGATGTCTAAGTATTCGTGCAAAGCATCATTCATCAGTCGTTGCATAGATGCGGGTGCGTTTGTTAGCCCAAAGGGCATGACTTGATACTCGAATAGGCCATAGCGGGTGCGGAATGCTCTTTTCCACTCTTCCCCAGCCTTGATTCGGATCAGGTTGTATGCTCCTCGCAGATCTAGCTTACTGAAGATCTTTGCTCCTTGAAATCTATCGTGTAGTTCGTTGATTAACGGCAGGGCATACCTGTCCTTGATTGTGATGTTGTTCAACGCTCGATAGTCCACACATAACCGTAGGGAGCCATCTTTCTTTGGTACGAAAAGCACCGGACTTCCTGCTGGTGATGTGGATGGTCTGATGAATCCTTTCGCTAGGTTATCATCGATGTACTCCTTAAGTACCTTCAGCTCCTTTTCCGATAGCTGATATATTGGTCCGAACGGTGGACTCTTGTCTTTCTCCAAAGGTATCTCGTGATCCCATGGTTGGTGCTTAGGAAGCGCCTCATTCTTAGGGCCTTCCTGGAATAATTGCTTGTATTCCTTGTACTCCACCGGTATACTCGTCGGTGAGGATGCCTGGGCTAGGTCATCGAGCTCGGAGGTTGCACATAACTCCTTCCGGCCCTGGGAGGGTTTCTCCCGTTGTCGCGTGTCCGTCCGTTGTTCACACGCGCACTGGCTCATCACAACTTTCTCGTTCCACCAGTCGATCTGGGGGTTGTGTTTCTTGAGCCATGGCATACCAAGGATGCACGCATGGTTGTCCATGTGCACGATGTCAAACTGAATCGTTTCCTTGTGCCCGTGTAGCATGACCATTTCCAATGGGACCGTTTCGTGGGTCACCATTCCTTCATTAGTCGAGATGGGCTCTCCATCTACGACCATTAACGGGTATGGTTCGGTTTTCAATTGCGTCTTGAAACCTTGCGTGTCTGCTACTTTCTTTGTCATAAAGTTGCCCGTCGCTCCTGAGTCAATCATTGCTCGGAGGTGTCGCTGTTGTATCTTAGCGACCACATATAGTTGCATGCTGCCCGTCGTGGCGCATAGCTGGTCTGTACTAGGCCTCTTCGTGTCGCTCGCCGGTGGCCTACCGTCGAGGACTCCTAGTTTTTTGACTCGTCCGAGGAAGGATAGTATTCATCCGCTTCCAATGGTGGTCCTTGGGGAGATCGTTTCCCTCGCTCTTCTGCTTCGTCTAGCAGATGTGGGTATTTCTCGTATACCTGTTCGCTTTTGATAGGCAAGTCCCCTTCAGACTGGCTTCGCCTGAGGGCATGAACTTGCTCTGCGTCTCTGAAGTGTATCCTGGGCGAGGATCGGGGAAACAACTGATTCTGGTGTTTCTTTTTCCAGTGGAGCTTGCAGTCATCTTCGCTGCAATACTCCCAGTAGACATACGCATGCCAGGGATGATCAGTCTCTGTTGCGTCTGTCATTGATAGTTCCCGCTGTCCTCTCACCCATGCACTATCTTCCCTCGGAGGCGTGGAGAACGTGTCTAGTTGCTCCATGGCTCTCCTTTCGATGCGTGGAGTGGGTCTCGCATTTTCCCGTCGGAGCATATCTCTGGCTTTCTCGTCGTACTTCTTCAGGGCTCTCCTGCGGTCCTGGTAGTAAAGTTCGACGCTTTTCATATACTTCAGTTTAGCCATATGCTCGACATCCTTCTCCAGTTCTTCCGCTTCTTGGGCTTCCAACTTAGCTACGTCTTGGGACGTGCCAAGCAGCCTGCGGGTATTCGTTAGTTGGTCGTAGTATCTCCAGAGGTCATCCTTGCAGTCGTCCACCTTGCATTTTAACGGAAGTCCCTGTAACAGGTTCCCGTAGAGGTCTTTAAGCATGGGGATTTTCCTCTGGCCATTGGGCTTGTCTCGTTCAGCCCTAATCTTTGCGTGGGCGTGTTTTGCCATGCGTCTTACTACGTTCTTGCACCGTGGACTCATTGGTTCCGTAGGTGCGAGTTCATCGAAGGTCTCCTGTTCCGAGACGGTGAACGATTCCGCCTCCGACCCTTCATCTGAGCTCTCGTCTTCTGGGGTGCTTTCGCCGTTTATTCCCCAGTCCTGTTTGCTCACAAACGTTGCGTTCAACTGTCCTGTCCAGGTGGCATTGAGTTGTTTGCCGACTTTGCGTCCGCCGTTCCCTTTCTTTGGCTGTCTGCAGTCTCGGGCCAAGTGGCCTGGCTTGTCGCAGTTAAAACAGAGTCGTTCCTTGAATTGTCTGTCTTTCTTAGGGTCACGGGGTCGTCCAGGTTTGAACGTGGCATCGAGTTCCATTGGGTCCGACCAACGGTTGTCTCGCGGGTGTTGATCCCGTCGTCTGCCCTCGTTTCCCCGGTAGGGGTAACTTTTCTTGGGCTTGTCATAGGTCCGACGTTCCTTCTGGAATTCGTATAGTCGATTGTCGATTCGGACCGTATGTTCGATTAGCGCTACCATGTCCGTTGGTTGTTGTTCCAAACGGGCAAGTTCCATACGTATATGGCTCTTCAGCCCACGTCGGTAGTGGCTGATGAGTGCGCTGGCGTCCCATCCTGTCTGATTGCCGTATCTCTGGAATTCTGTGGAGTACGTGAGGGCGCTGCCAGTCTGCTTAAGTGCAAACAGATGGTCTTCTGCGGTCTTAATCTCATCGATGTCTCCGAACATGCGTCGGATTTCCTTACAGAATCCATTCCAGCTGCCAAACATAGTCTGCGTAGTTGTCATGCTTCCATTGGTACTTTCATATTTGAAATAGTCCTTGAGGAATGGTTCGATCCATCGCAGGGCTTCCCCCCTAAGGTAGGACGCAGTCCACAGGGCATAGCTCTCCTGGGTGGGAAACTTCTCGTCATTGAAGTGCTGGTACAGTTCGACCTGTAGCAAAAACACCTCAAGTTCCTTTCGGTTGCCGGAGTAAGTGTCGGGCAACTTGACGCGTAGAGTTTCCTTGAGTTCGTTGACGGTGGGTGCATCGGGCATCTCTTCATTCTCAGGCTTAGACCTCTGAGACGAAGTTGGCGTGGTGGGGGTTTTCCCCTTCGAACTGACGACAGACATGTTGCTTTGTGTGTAAGCCGGTACCTCGTAGAAGTGGTGCTCAAAGTGTAACACTGACTTCTAAACGATAGAAGACACAGAGGTTCTCTTGCGTAAAGGTTTACTTATCAGAGGAGGCAGGGGATCAGACACAAAGGCTTCAAGTAACACGTTACTAGTATATAACAAATACTGTATTGAGTTGAGCACGAAGCTCCTATCTAAGGAAATACTATCTACTTATATAGTGGCGTCGTGCCTAGTGGACTCTTGGGAACTCACTCGAGTCCTCGGAGTCCTGGACTCTTAGGACTCTTCTCATCATCCTGCGAGTCTGTCACGTGCCTAGTGGACTCCTGGGAACTCACTCGAGTCCTCGGAGTCCTGGACTCTTAGGACTCTTCTCATCATCCTGCGAGTCCGTCACGTGATACTTTCGGAACTACTATTCCCCGCTGCCCCTCCAGGTACCAGGGCCGGACTCATGCGACCTCCCTCCTTCCTGTCCTGTAGTTGGCCAGCCTTCTTGTTCCGTCGTAACAATCGGCCCACGTTATACCGTCCGAAACGTCCTATACTATAATTCTTGGGCAGCCTTGGATGTATCAAGTCGGCTTCAAAGCAGATTACCAAGCAGACAAATTCACCATCTTTTCTAAAGAAGGCAAGCCGCACACTCTTACACGCACACAGCCTCCAAGAGATGCTCCACCGCTCATTATGCATGACGACCTCATCCCAGCTTCACTCCAACACAATGCAAAACATGCTGATGACCTCTGGGACAACCTCGCGAATGAATCCTCAGACTCGGACCAAGACTCCAACGCAGAGGAGCAGGACCAAGTCAACGCACATCAGTCGGGAAAAGGTACAGGCGGCCAATCAAGGGCGTATTAGCTGCCATAGATACCCAGCCCACTCCACTGAGTCCCCTTCAAGACATGGTAAACAGTACACTCGCGCTTATCGAGGCGCAGTACCCCCCCCTGGGAAGCTCAACTGCCATTGCAGCACAAGCCTTTGGAGCGGACCTTGAAGGAACATGGCACATTGCAGCAAAACTAGCCCTATGTCAAAGCAAGACGTCAAATAAGCGCAATCCCCAAAACCAAGAAGTGGCCCGAGGCCCGCCAGTGCAGCGTACTACAGAACTACACAATAGCCCAGCATCGTGGCCGAACGATCTCAGACTTAATCACCAAGCTCAGGAAAGGAGAAAGAAACTTGGCCGAAGAAGAATAATATCCCGGAGGGGAGAAATTGAAAACCATACCTCGTGGCGGAGATCTACAGACGATACATCCACCGCTCAGAAGCTCGCGCAAGGGATGCGAGGAGAAATTGTTGGGAATCCAGGGAAAGGGCAGTCAGAGGAAATCATAAATACCCAAAACAGAAATAGATTAGACAAGGACGAAATTGACACCATTAACTTTTACACTGTGTCCTCTTCCTGTGCTCCAATCACCAAACCCTTCAGCGAGGACACAATGTCTACCGAGAGGCAGAAGGCTCGACAGAGCAATGAGCCGCATCCTGTCGCGATTTCGATCGAACCCTCGACCTATGGTTTGCCGCTGCAAGGAATGACTGCCATCTTAAAGCGCACTGTTTGGAAGGATGTCGACGGCACCTGGGTCCAGCCAGTCCAACAGATGCAGCAATATCAAAACTTGTTACAGGGAACCGGACCCCAATGGGATTCTACCAAACGTCAACTGGGCCCCGAAGAGGTAGAGGCAAATGATGACCTCCTAGACTGTCTTATGCGAGGAAATCCGGACAAGCCCTACTGTCCAACCAAAAGAGTTGAGGGAATCGACTCAGGGAATTACACTACACCATCTACCTCTCATGTCCTCTCAAGCCATGCAATGGTAGCCGTAGACATCGTACCTGTCCCCCGAGTCGACCAGAGCACTACGCAACGCCCGCCTCAAATAAAAGGACCCAAGGCACTACATACTGTAGAGGATGAGGAGGAGGCGTTCGGCACACTGGATGCCCCTTTCCCAGTGGAACGTCATCCTGCAAGTTATAGACGCGGGTTGTCAGACGCAAGTGATGAAACTATTTGCGAATGGATACAGCTCAACGAGTATAATCACATGATTGGCCCTGATGCAAAGACAGATGAGCAGAAGAAACTTGCTGCTCGACTGTATTATACCTTTCCAGAAATTTTCTGTAACTGGGTTCGGGACATGCCTGTCACCGACATCATTGAGCACAGAATACCGACGCGGAGCACAGCAAGACCACGCATGTGTAACCCAGCACTGTATTCAGAGAAAGAATGCGCATATCAAGATAAGTTCTTGCGGGATTTACTTGAAGCAAATGTCATCACTCGCATTACGTCGCCGTGGTCTGCCAAGACCAAGTTTATCCCGAAGAAGGCAACAGGTAATATGACGATGGTCCATTCGTTTGTTCCCATCAATGATGCCACCATTAAAGATGCGTACACTATGAAGCGCATTGAACCAATCCTTCAAACGTTAGGCCAGAAATGGTTAAAGACCTTCTTCCAAGCGGACGGGGCCAATGGATTTTGGGCCATCCCATTACACCATGCCCATATTTATAAGACAGGTTTCTCTACACATTTCGGCCAAATGGCCTACCTCCGGATGGGCCAAGGTTTAACAGGAGCACCATCCACCTACTCTAAAGGAAAAGACATTATTACAGGGCCGATCCCTGAACCGTTCCCAGAACCAGCACTTCACGAGGCCGCCCTAGGCCAGTGTGTCTTCAGTCATTTTGTTGATGATGATATGGGGGGAGGAAGAACGTTTGAAGACCTGTTCCGATTTTTGTGGTGGCACTATTTCCCGCGACTACTATGGGCGAAGTTTACCCTAAATCCGAAAAAGGCAGTCTTTTTCACAAACGAGTTGCACATACTAGGATTCACACAAACAGCTAAAGGGATGAGGCCGTCCATGGATAAACTGGCAGCGTTCCGAGATATAAAAACGCCAACGTGCGAAGAGGAGCTATTACGCATCCTATACACTCTCCCATACTTGAAAACGTTTATCCCGGGGAGAGCCGATCTCACGACTATTATGAAAACAGCCCTAAAGTATGAGATCACCACATTGTCCACTGGCGAGCAGAGGAAAAAGTGCACCTTCGGGTGGGAGCAAAAGCACGAGAAGGCGATGCGTAGCGCTATCGATAGTATCCTAACGGAATGTACCACAGCTGGCGATCAAAACGTTCAGTACCATTTATCAGCAGACGCGTCCAAAACGGGACTCGGAGCTTGCCTTTTCCAAATCCCGAATCACCCGCCTGGCACTAACGCAAAGCAAACCACCCCAGAAGACCGAAAGGTCGTAATGTTCCTCTCTACGCGGCTTACTGGACCACAAAGCCGATGGACAGTTACTGAGAGAGAAGCTTTTGCAGTATTGGCAGCATTAGAGGAAACAGAATGGCTGACCAGGGGGTCATCCTGGCCTATTGTTGTGTATACCGACCACAAGTCCCTTATCCCCATGCTCAAAGGGGAGTCGGTACCAGACAGAATCGCAAGGTGGCAAATGCGCTTTTCACAGTTCTACTGTGACTACGTGCATGTCCCGGGCAAGGAGTTAGTAGTAGCGGACGGACTGTCACGGCTCCCACATGCGCAGGACTATTATAAGAAGACAGACGATGAAGAACTTACAGCCTTTCCTGTCGACATCGACCACGCTCAATCTTACGCTCTTGCGCACGTTGGAAATTGAACAACTTGATAGATGACGACTGGTACACCGAAGTGATTGACGTTTTACGACACCCTGAGAAGTTTGAGAACGGAGATCCCTCCACCCTCGAGCAGGCAAACAACGAGCGTCTGGTGCGAAAAGCACAGAGATTCTGTCTCTTCGAAGACAAGTTAGCATACAAGGAGAGAAATGGCAAGACAAGCCTCTGCGTCCCAAAGAACTCGGTGAAGTGGATATTAAACCACATACACGAACAACACGGCCATTATGCAGCGGATATCTGTCTCCAAAGCGCCTTCGGGCAATTCTTTTGGCCAACCCGACGGCAAGATATAAAGAAACACTGCGCATCGTGCTGGAACTGCCAAGTCCTTACCCCTATGAAGCCCTCTCAGTCAATTCTACCCATATTGACGCATGAACCCTTCGACCTTATAGGGTTTGACTTAATCGGGCCAATCTTTCCACCCTCCGACGATGGCCACCACTTTATCTTGTCAAGGTTGAGTACTTAACAAGGAAAATATGGGCAGACCCGTTAATCGCAGCAACAGCAAAAGCGTGTCAGGAATCGTTGGACAGGGACATCCTTAGCATCTACGGCAATCCTCGAGCAACATACTCAGACAATGGATCGCAGTTTGTGACAGGAAGCCTTGCAGACGACCTGAAACGAAGAGGAGTAAAGAGGATTTATTCGCCTCTATACAGCCCTTCGTCAGTTGGCCTCAATGAGAGAATGGTAAAGATAGTGTCGACCGCTATAAAAGCGTCAGTCCAAAAGAACCCCCATCTCAAAGTAAAATGGAACATCCTGTTACCCTTGGTAGTCCACGCTGCAATTGTCGAACAATGATATCGCTAGGATTCTCCCCAAACGAGTTACTTTTCGGGTTAATCCGAAACAACCGGAGACAACATTGCAGATCGAAGAGGAGCTTGCGTTAAATCGCTAGAGATGAAGATCGACTCTGAGAGGGGAGACGCAGGACTGTACTCGGGAAAAGGTAGCTGCAATGAGGATGGAGTCCCTTGACTACGCCCGAGATCTGGCAACAACTAGGCGATTCGGAAAAATGCTTCAACGTACGGACAACAACGTCCGACTGTGGCCGTCGCCGCAAGTTGGGACCTGGTTCTCCTAAAGCGCATGCAGCAAAACTTGCCAAAACTGGACCCGCGCTGGAAGGGACCGTTCCGAATTAAACACATCTACCAAAACAACCGGTCAGCAATCATTGAAAGTCTGGTCACGCAAGAGGCGATTGGGAAGTATCACCTGAATCACCTGAAACCATTCAAGGCCCGGGACCCCGAGAACGATGTCGACCCTCGAGGATGGGAAGAGTTGGCCAGACTCTCCGAGATAATGGATGAACAAATATCGCAGGAGCAGCAGTTTGAGAATATGAAAGGAGACTTCAGAGGCAACAAAATGGGATAGACAAGACCCAGATGCTGCTTTCTTTAATCAATTGATAAGCTTTCCCTATGATGACGACGCGGGCTTCGAACCTCCTGCTCAACCCGGGAAGGAGTTAAATCTCGATAACGACGTCGAGAGAAAATGATGTGGACAGAAGTGAGAACGGACACATCGTCTGTCCTGAAATCAGCGAATGCAATAAAACGTTATGTGGGTGAAATGAATATTATTACACCACTCCAACACGAAGTTTAACTACCTACTTTTTACTACCAAATATATCCATTGCAACCACCTACCAACTTCCACCTCCACCTCAGAACATACCTCCAGACCACATGTTTGCGGTTGGTATTCATCAGACCCCCCCCGATACAAATCGAGGGAATTGTTGAACTGTCATACAAATCGAGGGAATTGTTGAACTGTCATACAAATCGAGGGAATTGTTGAACTGTCGATAAGAAAGGAAGAAGAAGAAGAACAGAAGAACAACCAATAGTCAAACCTTTTATACCATTCTACCAGAGACCTATCCTTCTTTAACCGCGACCCGAAGCAACCCGATCTGTCGAAAGCTCTGATTTACCTTCACGACGAACATACACCTCAGACCTGGATAACCTCAGCAAAGTCAACTAGTCTACCCTACACAGGACACTCGAGTATACCTGGCCAACCAGAAAGCACACGCTCTTCAAATTCACCATTCACCATGTCGACCAATCCCGGATCCGAAACCTCCATTCTTGACCAATCCCCGAATACAACCCCACTTGTCAACATGTTCGGACAATCAACCCCAAGTACTTCTTCAAGAAAATCCATTCAAACTCGAACCTCACCTGCTTCGAAAGACCTCAGAGTCAAATTCCACCAACATGGACAATGCAGACACCAAAGATACCGCTGCAAATGCGAAGAGGAAGGCGCCTGTTGACGATGTTCACCGTGGGCCGATTGACTTCGAGCACATCACATGGGAAGAGTTGCCGAGCATGATTCAGAAAAGAAGTCAAAAGGCGAAGAACGCAGCGATAAAGAAAGAACGGGATTCCTTGCCTAG
>NW_020167581.1:0-18452 GCF_001641265.1 Pseudogymnoascus destructans | reverse complement strand
GCCTTCGATCGGGATCACTGAAGACTTTTCCAAAAGTTCGAGAATTTCTTCTGCTGTCTGCAATTTGTTTGTAGAGTTTGGTCGAAGCCTTGGATTGACATGTCGAACTGCCAGTCCTCCCAGTCGACTCTGAATGTAGCTCATTTGTAAAGTCTGTGTTGGAAAATGATCAATGTTGGCTTCGAGCTTGAGGCGAATTTTCACAACCCAGTCTTCAAATGCTGGCTCTATCCCATCTGTGAGGATTGGAGGGTCTGGAATCCGAGCTGACAGTCGACTGTGAGAGTGGTGTCCTGGTTCATTCTTCACAGCTTGTTGGGTTTGCTTTTCAAGATATTTCTGAATTGTTTGTTGCTCTGTGATTTGTTGCTCGTTGCTCTGGATCAGTTCCTGTAACTGGAGAATGGCATCATCCTTTTCAGCCAGTATCGAATTTGAGTCCTCTGCTAGGGCCAAATAGTCCCGAAGAATGTTCTTGTGCAAAGTCCATGCCATTTTCTGGTTGGCGACAGATAGTTTCTGAAATTCGTCAAAGGTTTCAACATTCCATTCAGCCTTTTCATGTCGATTTGCAAGTATAGATTCATGTCTCTCTTGAGCTGTTTTGCCCAGAGTGTGAAGGAAGGTTTCGGATTTGAAATTAGGATCATGAAGTTCATTGGTTTGGTTTGCAGAGCTTGGAATTGATGCTCCTTCTGCCAGGGATTCCTGGTCTTGTTCTGGATCATTTCGAGCTGCCATTGCAGCTTTTTCTTCAGCTGTATAAGCCATAGCGAGTTGCTATTTCAATTTCGGTTTATATCGTCAAGTCAGACACATATTGCCAAAGGCCCTATTGTGCAGTTGTTGGCTGTAGGAGCCACTCGAGAGGAGTGCACTTCCCTCACAGTTATATCCTTGTCGAGGAGCGTTGTAAAAGGTCTGACTTGCGAAGGTGGTGTGTGTGTGTCGAGCTGACTGTCGAAAGCCAACTTTGAGAGGTTGCCTCGAGATCGTCCTGGAATCGACTTCAGGATAAGGTTTCTGGTTCTGGGTTTTCAAAGAGTGGATTTCGATTTCGATTTCAGAAGAGGGTTCAGCTCAAAGAGCAGGAAAAGAGGTATAAGAGAGATTGAGTTTTATGTCACGGTTCACCAAGGCATAGGGCGCCAGTTGGGGTATTATGAATTAAACTCAATCTAGAGAAGAAAGGAAAGAGAAGAGGAGCACTCGAGCAGTGGCTCGATCTATATACAGCTATTGTGGAGTGAATTCTCTTTAGCGAGACCAGTTCTGAGAATTCACTCCATAACTGAAAACTTCGCTCCAACCCCGGAAAGCTCCCACACCCCTGAACCCCCACTCGAGCTGCAAGGCGCACTTGATATCGTAACACTATAGGCTTTTCAAGAGGCAACCTGTTACAATATCAAGTGCGCCTTGCAGCTCAAGTAAGGGTTCAGGGGGTGGGGAGCTTTCCGGGGTTGGAGCGAAGTTTTCAGTTGTGGAGTGAATTCTCAGAACTGGTCTCACTAAAGAGAATTCACTCCACAACAACATAGCTGTATATAGATCGAGCCACTGCTCGAGTGCTCCTCTTCTCTTTCCTTTCTTCTCTAGATTGAGTTTAATTCATAATACCCAACTGGAGCCCTATTCCTTGGTGAACCGTGACACAACCCTTGCAAACAGAAGTGTAATGGTGGGTGCACCAGATATGAGAATCTAGCCACCCAAGGAAGGGATGAATTTACTAAGACAACACACTGTCTTAGGAAACAGAGCCAAAGGGTTGTAGCTTAGACTATTCCACAACGCAGCAATCAGGTGTATGATGTGGTGAAGTGGTTTAGACAAGTTGCAACAAATGTTGAGTCTGAGAACTCAGGGGTAAGTCAGAGGTTAGCACCTCACTGACTTTTCAAAAACAGAGAATAACAAGATCAATGCTTGGAAGCTTGAAAAAGACGTAGAAGTATGTGCTAGTCGATTTACTGTATTGCCTCTGTTGTTGGTGTGATAAGCCAAGATATGTATGGTGACTTGTAGGTTTGAGGAGGAGATTTCTAAGTTTGCTCTTGAGTTTGATAGCAAACTGAGTGCAACGAATGTCAGTATGACATGATCCCCTTTTAAGGACGTTTGTTGGCTGTCTGCTTGCCCTTTAGCCAGTTGGCTTTCTTAGAAAGAAATTCTAGAATGAGCTTTAGATGCATTTTTTAGATTTCTCTTAGGCTCCCAAGTGTTGTCACTTGTAGGATAGCCTTTCCACTTAACGAGGAAGTAGTCCTGACCTCTAAGTGTCTTTTTGTCAAGGATAGACTCTACTTCATATTCTGGTTGATCCAAGATCAGAACAGGAGGTGGAGGAGACTGAAGTGGTCTTAAGGAACTTTCTTGTGCCTTAGACAAGAGAGATGCATGGAAGACATTATGGATAGTCCAAGTAGGTGGTAATGCAAGCTCGAAAGCATTCTTGCCAATAGTCCTTGTGATCTTAAAGGTCCAAGTCTTTTAGTATCAAGTTTGTCTGAAGGTCTAGTAGTTGTGATATGTCTTCTAGACAAAAAGACTTGATCACCAACTTTGAATTGTGGTGCAACCACCCCCCTGTTAAAGGCCTGAGCCTGCTCGTCTTGTGCACGCTGTATTTGAACCTTGAGATAGTCCTGGAGGTCCTTAAGGTAGATGATTCTTTCAGTAGCAGAAGGGTTTTTGAAATTTTCAGGACAATTCAGTTCTGCCACTTCAAACCTAGGGTGATAACCATAGTTTGCATAGAAAGGTGTCTCTTTTGTGGTGTTAGAGACTGTGTTGTTGTAAGCAAATTCTGCAAGATGGAGAAGATCTGCCCAGTTGTCTTGAGCATAGTTTATAAATTCTTAGATATTGTTCAAGTACAGAGTTGACTCTCTCTGTCTGGCCATCTGTTTGAGGGTGATAAGCTGTAGAGAAGCGTTGTTCCATGTTTAAGAGTTTAGAGAACTCCTTAAAAAAGTTTGAAGTGAAAACTGCTTCCCCTATCTGAGATCCAGTGTCCAGGAATTCCATGATATTTAAAGACCACCTTGAGGAATAGCCACGCAAGTTCAGAAGCTGTGATAGTCTCATTGCAAGGCTCAAAGTGTGCCATTTTTGTGAGCCTTTCTACCACCACAAGGATAGAGTCATAAGGGGTAGCACCCCCTTTTGGGATAGAAGGAGGCAACTTGACTATAAAGTCAATGGATATGGAGTCCCATGGGCGTTCTGGTATAGGTAGAGGCTGCAAGAGGCCATAGGGCTTTTGCCGTGTAGGTTTGTTCAAGTTGCAAGTAGTGCAAGAAGATATATAGTCTTGAAGAGTAGTCCTTAGACTAGGCCAGTAGAACTTCTTGTTAGAAGTTCATAAGTTTTTGCAAAGCCAAAGTGCCCTGCAGCCTGTGTAGGAGGTGTAGCTGTAATCGTTTATCCCTTGGGACATAGATATAGCTCTTGAATAAGAGAAGTCCTTGCTGATTTTTTGAGAAATTTTCGTAGTCCAACTTTCTCAGAGAGAAGCCTTTCTTCTGGAGGTATTCCAAAGTTCTTTTGGCAAAGGGATCGTGGTTGTAAGCATCTTTGAATGCTTTAAGAAGTGTTGCTGAGGGTGTTTAGTCTTTAAAGGTCTCTGGTTTCTGAGAAGAGGTAATGGGGGCAACTTGGTCTTGAGGGGATAAGTTTCCCTCTAAGTCCTCTGTAGTGCGAGGGTTGCTTAAAGATGCTGCTATAAGCTTTGTAGAGTCTAGCAGGCCTTTGTATTGCTTGTTTTAGCAGAATCTTGGTAGTCATGTCTTCTTGAGAGGAGATCTGCTCTTTGATTCTTGGCCCCTGAGATATGTTTATAACAAAGTCAAAACCTCCTAGTTGTTCAGACCACCTTGCTTGTCGTCGATTGAGCTGTTTAGTGGTTGTAAAGGTCAAGAGATTTGAATGGTCACTGTAAATAGTGATAGGATAGTTTGCCCCTTCAAGGTAGCATCTCCAATGCTTTAGAGAACATACTATGGCAAGCAGTTCCTTGTCTGTAATGGGATAGTTTTGTTCGGCTGCTGATAGCTTTCTTGAGTAAAATGCCACAGCTGTAGCTCTTCTTGTTTGTCCTTTGGAGCTTGGTATAAGATTCCAGAAATAGGAAAATCTGAGGCATCTGTCTCAAGAGTGGCAAGTTTCAAGGGGTTAAAGTGTAGTAACATTTTCCTTCTTTGAATTCTCCTTTAAGAGCATCGAAAGCATCTTGCTGTGTCTTATCCCAGTGATACAAAGTGTCCTTGTGAAGTAATTGAGTAAGGGGTAAAGCCAAGGATGTATATCTTGGTATAAACCTCCTGTAATAGTTGGCAACCCCAAGGAAAGACTGAACCTCTTTAATGCTGGAAGGAATAGGCCACGTTTGTACTGCTTTTGTCTTTTCAGGATCCATCTGAATGCCTTCTGTTGAAATTCTATGTCCCAAGAAATCAACTTGAGACATATGGAAAAGACATTTCTCAAGTTGCAAAAGAGTTGTGCTTGAGATAGCTTCTCTAAGACTTGTCTAACATGTAGAACATGCTCTTGAGTGTCCTAAAGAGTATATAAGAATGTCATCTAAGTAGACAACAACAAAGATATCCAAGTAAGGTCTTAGAATATCATTCATGAGAGCTTGGAAAGAAGCAGGTGCATTGGCAGCCCAAAAGGCATTACCTGGTATTCCAAAATGACCATAGCGTGTTCTGAATGCTGTCTTCCACTCATCACCTGTTATAAGCTCCCCTGAGATCTAACTTGGTAAAGATCCTTGCTGAAGAGAGCCTATCCATGAGCTCAGGGATAAGGGGTAAAGCATATCTGTTTTTAACAGTGACTGCATTAAGGCCCCTATAATCAACACAGAGACGCAAGGAGCCATTTTTCTTCTTGACAAAGAGAATGGGAGCTCCTGCTGGTGAGGAAGAAGGTCTGATAAAGCCAGAACTAAGGTTCTCATCTAGGTATTCTCTGAGAGTTTTCAGCTCTAATTCAGATAGAGAGTAGATAGGGCCGTAGGGAGGCATTGAGCCTTCTGCGAGTGGTATCTCATGGTCATAAGGCTGGTGCTTTGGCAGAATTGATGCCTTTGCCTTGTCAAAAAGATGTTGGTAGTCTTGGTATGCTAAAGGCAAAATGACCTCCTGAGATGATTTCTCCAAATCTGAAGTAGCTGCTATCTCCAGGACAGGTTGGAAAGGTTTAACCCATATCAGAGATGATATATCGTCCATAGTTTGGTCAAAATCCTTGATCTGGGACAAGTCTGAGTCTTGGACCTGAATAGGGGTAACTGAGGCTTGAAGGGTTTTTTCAGTATTGAGCTCAGGATTTGAGCTAAACCCAAGCGATAAATGCTTCCAATTGATAGTTGGATCATGCCTTTGAAGCCATGGAAGACCTAGGATGACTGGGTACTTCATTGGTATAACATCTAAAGAGATGGTGTCTGAAAATGTTGATTTTCCTAGGGGAATCTTAAGTTTGAGTACTGGGGAGTTGCAGGTAATGGAACCTGAACTGATAGGAGTTCCATCAATGACTCGGAGCAACTCTGGAGTGCGTTTGGGAATTGTAGGTAACTGGTGTGTCAAGATGAGGTCTTGAGATATAAAGTTGCCTGTTGCCCCTGAGTCTATCATAGCCCTTGTAGATAACACCTGTTGTTTGAAATGGAGTTGAATAGGGATTAACAGGTGTGTGAAACTCTGAGAAAGCACCATCGACACATCTTTGTTGTCTAGGGGAGAAGTTGTAGTCTCAGTTGAAGTTGTGCCTGGTGGGGATTTTTCAAGTTTTTCAGGAATAGCAGCTGTGACTGTGTCTGAGGCTGCTATATGTTTTTGAATCAGCACTCCCCCGTGCTGACATAAAGGCAGGTTAGCCGAGTCGGACCCGTTTCAGGTACTTGAGTGTCATGACACTCCTTCGATATTTGTGTCACGACCCTTCAATTCGCTTTAGTCTCTAGTACTTATTTCACTATGTCATTCACTTCACCTGCTTTGCTCACTTCGCTCACTTCGCTTCACTTGCTGACCTAGATCAGCCCAAATGTTGACTACTGGCTTAGGCTCTCTTGTTATTGGCTTGCTGCACTAGGGCTCGCTTAGCTAGGGTTCAGTTAATTAGTGCCTTCGCTTATTTGGCACTAGGGATTTTTACTGTTATATAAGCACTTATTGCTCATGTCTCTTATTGATCTTTAGCTAGCAAATTATATACTACTTGGCCTTCTTGCAATTCCTCCTGCTTCAACTTACTTTGCATTCCCTTACTTCGAGTCGAACCACTTGGCCAACCTGTTAGTCTCACCGCTTGACCCCTGTGGTATAAAGTATATGCTTTGGAGCCTGAATTACTATACCTTGTCCTACTGCTTCGAGTATCGAAGTCTTCACATTATACTTCGGATACTTCTGCAGACTTGAAGGTCAGCCTCGGTTCGAACTGTCCTTACATTGAGGAGATTGACCCAACGGGGGTTCCTCTCCTTCAGTGACGGAAGGTATCTGAGTCGGACAAGTCATGGTCACGTGGTGAGGGTGAAGGCAGGTTAGCCGAGTCGGACCCGTTTCGGGTACTTAAGGAGATTGACCAAACGGTGATTCCTCTCTTCATCTTTTTTGTATCCTTCGTAGTAGACCTATAGGATAGCATCCGTTTAGCCTCTGACTCGCACTCTCATATGCTATTACTATGAGCTGGTGTCATACTGACATTCGTTGCACTCAGTTTGCTATCAAACTCAAGAGCAAACTTAGAAATCTCCTCCTCAAACCTACAAGTCACCATACATATCTTGGCTTATCACACCAACAACAGAAGCAATACTACTCAACGATTGCTGCAAACTCTTCTACTACATCTGTTTATGCTACATACATCACGGCATATCATTTGGACACTCATTGAACAAGTTATTAAGAAAATCTCCTCCTTAAGGGGGTGGGCCAATACTACCACATGGCATATCTCTACCAACTAGTGGCCTAGGAACATGAACGATAGCTCTAGAAGCTTCTACAACCCTCTATGATTCATTACACGTCATCGCTACTTAGTTACCCACAAGATTGGTTAAGTTATGACATAATTTGTCTATAGGTACTCTGACCTTGGACCTCCTTTTCACTTCCTATAGGCTAGGAACCCAAGAGATGGTTCTATGGGATTCTCTTACGTTCACTACATGATTAGCAAGCTAGTTGTGGGTCGCACTTGATTTCTAATACATTTACCAAGCCTGGTTAGTCATGGAAAGTCATGGAAAATGAGAGAACTACACTCCTTTGGCATCAATAGGATTGCCCTTTCCTTAAGAAAGGGCAAGCAGGCAATACAGTAAATCGACTATCACATACTTCCACGTCTTTTCCAAGCTTCCAAGCATTCATCTTGTTACTCCTTGTTTCTGAAAAGTCAGTGAGGTGTTAACCTCTGACTTACCCCTGAGTTCCCAGACTCAACATTTGTTGCAACTTGTCTGAACCACTTCACTATATCACACACCTGATTGCTGCGTTGTGGAATAGTCTAAGTGTAACGCTGACTTCTAAACGATAGAAGACACAGAGGTTCTCTTGCGTAAAGGTTTACTTATCAGAGGAGGCAGGGGATCAGACACAAAGGCTTCAAGTAACACGTTACTAGTATATAACAAATACTGTATTGAGTTGAGCACGAAGCTCCTATCTAAGGAAATACTATCTACTTATATAGTGGCGTCGTGCCTAGTGGACTCTTGGGAACTCACTCGAGTCCTCGGAGTCCTGGACTCTTAGGACTCTTCTCATCATCCTGCGAGTCCATCACGTGCCTAGTGGACTCCTGGGAACTCACTCGAGTCCTCGGAGTCCTGGACTCTTAGGACTCTTCTCATCATCCTGCGAGTCCGTCACGTGATACTTTCGGAACTACTATTCCCCGCTGCCCCTCCAGGTACCAGGGCCGGTCTCATGCGACCTCCCTCCTTCCTGTCCTGTAGTTGGCCAGCCTTCTTGTTCCGTCGTAACACTAAGCTACAACCCTTTGGCTCTGTTTCCTAAGACAGTGTGTTGTCTTAGTAAATTCATCCCTTCCTTGGGTGGCTAGATTCTCATATCTGGTGCACCCACCATTACAGCTGGGTGCCCTGTGTCCTTACAAAGATGATGGGCGACCGGTCATCATTTTGATATTTTCTCATGGAAAGGAGGGGACGTTTGCAATCCACATGGGCCTTACGAAAGGAAATAAGCCTAGGTGTAATGATGTATGGTTACGCTCGCGCTACATCCACTGAGCCAAAAAGACTTAAGTATTCCGCCTCGCCCGGAATACGCGTAACATGCTTTATATACCACATGTATTGTAACGGCGGCACCCGTTACACTAGGCTCCTAACAACGAAGATATTCAAACAGGCAATTGGGAGCAGTGCACCAAAAGCTGGGCTCTGCCTAGTTACAACAGCCTGCTATAGTGGTGGATGTAACGGGTGCCGCCGTTACAGTACATGTGGTATATAAAGCGTGTTACGCGTATTCCGGGCGAGCCGAATACTGTAGTCTTTTTGGCTCAGTGGGATGTAGCGCGAGCGTAACCGTACATCGTTACAGTGGATATGCGATTAATGCAGACTTGAACATCACCACTCTTGCTGCACAAGCGAAGTGGAAAGAGAGTCTTTCATGGCCAGTTAGTGGGACTATCCGACGTCGTTTTTGAGGATCTCCTTTCGTGACAGCCTTAACCGACACACTTTTGAAGATTACTATGGAAGGCTTCAACACTGAAGAAGTGGATGACTACGATCAAAGTCCAACTTATGCAGGACTTGTTAAGCTAGTACGCGATGCTGTCCAGGAAAAGATCCTAAGATGGAACTTACGAAATCAGGGACTCAAATTTCAGTCCACCATCCTATGTTTTCGTCGCAAGATGACCAGTGGGAGATGGAGTATTCAGAGCGGACAGGATTCCCTCTAAACAAATTCAAGGAGAGGTGGTTGCAGCTAAAGGCTGCTGGAGAACAACAAGAGCCGCCTGGAGGAGAATATCAGTTTGGTCCAGGAGAACGAATCTTTAGCTACGATATGCTGCTTACACAAGTCAAGGGACACGCACGCAAATATTTAGCTAGCAAAACCTGGTCTCGATGAGCAAGCAAAAAATGTGGCGCTTCATGGCTCCATTAATCGTCCACTCGAGGGGGTTGAAAGGCCTACGCTTATGGGCCTAGTACAGATGCGAGACTCTCTTGACTATCGTATGAGCCAAGTTATGGGGGCGGCAACGGCCTACAAGAGTTTCTGGGAGCTCGACATGCCAGATTGTGAGGAAGTCGATATTAATGCTTACTCTGGTCCAAATGTACCAAGATCATTTGACCTAGTCTGCGAGTACGCCCTATTTGACGAGCCAGCAACACTACAGGGCCACAGTTATGCGAAAGGGTTAAAGTATATCGCGTGTTGTATAGCTGAAGCTGGTTGGAACCAGGCTGAAGCTACAGCTAAACTTGATTCTTTGGTAAAGTACAAAGGTAAACTACGATGTTAAATTTCTCACTTTATAGCATGAAAAGCTAACATCTCTTTTAGAAGCAGTTGTCCGCGCTTCGGGCATCCCAAAAGTTTATGGCATGAGCCGTCTTCTGTCAACGATTAACACGAAGATATTCAAGTACGAATGGGAGATCCGGCAAGAACTCAAGACAATCTCGCAGCGCACAAAGCGAAGGATCCGGGCGATGTCCCCCGGCAAGTCCGACACACCACGCCAAAAAGGTCTCCCAGGTGAGTGGATTGAAGATACCGCTACGGCTGACATGGCAAGGTTAGGCCTCTGTGGTGCTGGACCAAGCAGTCCTGGTCCTAGTTATAGTGGACCAAGCAGTCCTAGTTCCAGTCGTGGTGGTGCTGAACCAAGCAGCCAGTAGGGATATATTCGATGAGGAAACCTCATTCAGCTTAAAAAAATCGAGAGGACAAAAGAGAAAAAGACTTCAAAACATATGCTTCGAGTTGGCGTTCGGCTGCGAAGGTTGATATGAGAAAACAGAAAAGGGCATTAAAAAATGGGTTGGCTGTTGCATTTGGCTGAGGAAAATGGGAGGATGAAGTAGAATAAAACGATGATTTTCACAAACAACATGCATGAAGTGACCATCAACGTGGAAAAGGGTGTGCTGCCACACTTTTATGTACTACATGATACCTCTATCATGGTGACTTGGGAAATCTATCGGTGGACTTGAGATATAGTAGTTTGTTTGTACATGACTTCGCTGTCTGCCGCGGAAATAGTGGCGCTAATCTCACATATATCGTACATCCAAACTCTCCCTTCTCTGCCGCGCTATGGAGCCCAAGCTTCTAATGCAGCTCGTACCCGTCTATCCCTTACCTTCCCTCATACTGGCGCCCTACCAAATCCCCAACCACTTCTTAACCTGCCTCTTCTGCTTCGGCTGCTCCACGCTATCCTCTCCCGCTTCCATTGCTTCCTGAACAGCGACAGGAGGTGCCTCCTTGGCAGTCCACCCACCAAAGCCCTCTGTCTCCAACCCATGCGCCTTCCTGTACTCTCCCCTCTTCGCCACATCCTCCACCCTCCTCTCTCTCCTCTCCTTAGTCTCCGCGCTCCTCGCCTCGGTATCCAGCCTCAAAACCTCAAACACCGTCCTCACCGTCGCAAAGGGGTGCCATATCGCATCCTTCGGCTCCGGCAGGAGATCCCCAAACTTCGAGTCCCGTCGCAGACTAACCAGGAACGTGAACCCCGCCAGCGACGACAGGACTCCAAGCGTGATGTAGATGTGGATGCTGCGATTGTTCAGGAACCAGTGCATGAACGTCCCCTCGGGGGGCATCATGGTAGGGTATTTCTTCGTCTTCTGGGCTGCGATCTCGGATTCGCTGAGCGGGGGCCGGGGTACCGCACTGTGCGGTTGGGTAGGCTCTTGCCGTGCGAGGGCGGGTTGAAACGTGTAGGCTTCTCGAGGACGGGAATTTTGGAGGCAGGCGCCTTGGGTTTTGTGGCCTTTGTGGAAGCGGCTCGGATGGTGCGGGAGGTGGGCGAGGTGAGACGCGGGCGCCAGGTGGAGGGACCGCGGGGAGGAGAAAGCGTGGGATTGAGGCGGACATTGTTCCGTGTGTTGATTGCCTGTTGTCCTGGATAGGCAATCTTGAATGGGCAGTATAATTTTACCGCGTATTCCTCAGTAGTAGTGTTGCCAAAAAGAGCCGCACGAACAAATGGCTCAGGAACAAAAATATTACGGGCGCCGAGATAGGCCACGTGCGTTCTCCGCGGCACTGTTTGTTCCTTGACCCGAGGTCTCCCGAGACGGTTGAATACAAAAATGACAAAGTCGAGCCTTCTGATTGGTGGATCAGCACAACATGTGGCTGGGGGGCCGACTGATGACTGGGAGACGCTAATTTCTTGGTTTCCTGGCCGTCATGTCCGGTTTGTCCTGGGTAAGAGAAAGTTTTTCGATTCCTCCTACTTAACTTGCCTTACGTCTTGTTTTAAACATACAACAAACAAACACCTTCAATCGCTTTTATTACCTTAATACTTATTCAAAATGCCTTTCAAGGACGGTATGTAGTCCCGTTTTCTTACGCACTGGCTGGCTGTGCTGGGAATCATCGTTTGCGCAATTTATCCACGGCGACGGCGGTTTTCCATTGAGATGGAGGCGATGCCTGGGATGGGTTGAAGTTTGTCCTGGGGATGCAGAGATGCTTGGTCAATGGCATGCTGGCTTCGACGAGTGCCTACGATGAATAGATCTGGCGAAAGAGACGATGCACTTTGCCCTCTGTCAACTTCGAATTGCCATCCAAGCAAGGGGGAGACAGCTATCAACAACAGCCTCTCCTGCCTCATCTATCTCGAAATCACTCGCCAGCCAATGCATAACATGCCAGATATCCTCTGAAGCGCCATTAACTCATCGCCAACCCCGCTGCCAACTTTTTCTCGTTACCCTCGGCACAGCCAAGCCTTCACCAACTCCAGAAACAGACAACTAACGCATCACGTAGGAGACTCAAAGAAGGGTGCCAACCTCTTCAAGACCCGTTGCGCACAATGCCACACCCTCGGTGATGGAGAGGCCAACAAGATCGGCCCTAACCTCCACGGTCTCTTCGGCCGCCAAACCGGCGCCGTTGAGGGCTTCGCATACACCGATGCCAACAAGCAGAAGGCTATCACCTGGAACACCGATACTCTCTTCGAGTACCTCGAGAACCCAAAGAAGTACATCCCTGGCACCAAGATGGCCTTCGGTGGACTCAAGAAGGAGAAGGACCGCAACGACCTGATCACGTAAGTTAGCCACAGCCGCTGCCAGCTCGAAACAATTCTAACAAATCCCAGCTTCCTCCGTGAGGAGACTAAATAGACGGGGACGCTGATGCTGTAATGATATAAAAGGCTGTACTTGTACAATAGGTTAGATAGCGTTGGCTGTTGGGTGGGAAAAGATCTCCTCTTTAACATCGCGTGTACGTCCTGCATATCATATAGAATAGATGAGTTGGGGCGGAAAGGTTTATTTCAATAATGTTTGTAACTATGCGCTGCGCTCTGCTCATGCTTGGGTTCCTCTATGATTCTTCTCATCCAAACGCCTTGCCGATGTTCATGTCCATCCATAATAGCCCAAGTAGTCATCTAGCCATATGTAACCTTTATCTCGTCGAATTCAACTAAGGCACTCACATATACACAAATCAAGACGCCAACATCGCTTGCCTCTCCTCTCTTTGCTCTTCCCTCTGCTTCTCCCTAGCCCCCGCCCTCTCCTTGCTAGGCAGCTTCGTCGTAGGCACACTCGGCATCACGCCTGTAACTTGCGCCTCTAGTGCCTCAAGCTCATCCTCCACCTCATCCTCATCCTGATTCGAGATCTTCCCTCCCAACATATCACTGACCTCCTACTCAAACATTAGCAACCGCTTCACACTCACTTAATAAACAGCACCAAACATACCTGCTGATAAGCCACCGCCTCCGCCGTCTCCCCCATCAACTTCTCCACCTGCTCTAACCCTCCCATCTCCTTCTGAATCTCCGTCAACACCCTCGTCCCCTCCCTCAGCCCAAACACCACATCCTTCTGCACCAGCGCAAACTCCACACTACTCGTCAGCACCTCTAGCTGCTCTAGCTGCGCATCCGTCTTCGCCAGCAGACTTTCTTGGTACTTCTTCCGCCGCAGCGCCAACAGTGCACGCGGACGGTCACCCTGCTTCAGCAGCGTCGCTGCAATAGCGTGTTCTCGGGCTGTGATCACCGTAATCCGCTTCTGGTATTTATGCAGCCTGTCGCGCTGGATTTTGAGGTTGAGAATCGCCCTGGGGAGGGGTGAGTAAGGCATACGAGAGGGGCAGGCACGTACTCATCTTGCGCGGACGGCTTGCTGGCAGTACTGCCCATGGCTGCTGAATCGCGGGGTTATTTGAAAGCGACGAAGGCGCATGCTTCGGCTGGAATCTTATAGTTGTATTGTCATTGTCAACGGTTTTTTGTGTCTTGGAGGCCCTGTTTTCGGAGCAGAAGGTCGAGGGCGTCATCCACCCTAAAGGCGGTCGGGGTGCGATAACGGAGTTGCCGGCGCGATTACAGGGGTGCAGTTGGGAAAGTCAAAAAGTTTGGACGGGGAACACAACATCACCGATCGGTGCGACTTCTTGGGATTTTTGACTTTGCAAATCTACGTGTGACTTATGATTTATCGCAGCGATGCCGATTAGAAGCGGCCAGAGGCCAAGTTTGACGCAGAGTCTTGATCGCGAGGTGGGTTTTGCGAGAAAAGTTGTGGGGAAATATTCTAATCGCTACAGATATACCAAGTTGTTCGCAAAATCGCTGACGAGCAGGCCGAGCGTGAGGATGGCGGGAAGAGGCTTTCTACATCGGTAGTATACGACAGCATTAAGAATTCGAATTCAAGTCTTAGGCGCAGACCGAAGAAGTTGCTCGATGACTCGATCGACCGTGTTCTACTAGTTATAAAAGAGGAGCAGGATGATAGCGAGGCTTCGCTGGATGGGGATTTTGATGGGATCGCCGATGCTGTACCTGTACTGAAGGAGCACAATGTCATGAATAGGAGCATTACGAAGTTGTGGGCGCAACCGAAGGCATCCCTCACACCGAACACACAATCAGATGCCTTAACGACGGGACAAACTACACCTTCAACTCCAACCCAGGCACTCGATGGAGATGCGACGACGCCGGGCAAGGCGGACAGACATACCAATGGAGAGCCGCACAAGAAGCGCCGCAAGGCAGAGAGAGAGCCAAAGAAAGAAGTCGACCGCACTCCACCCGCAGACATCTCCCTCGCCAACCTCGCGGTGTCGACGCAGTGATCGAAGAGCTGAACGAACTCGTCGCCATGCCCATGCTCTACCCCGAAACATACCTCCGTACCGGCATCCAGCCGCCCGCGGTGTCCTCCTCCACGGCCCGCCCGGATGCGGCAAGACTATGATCGCTAACGCCTTCGCATCCGAAATAGGCGTCTCCTTCATCCCCATCTCGGCGCCCTCGCTCGTAGCCGGCATGTCCGGCGAGTCTGAGAAGAAGATCCGCGAGATCTTCGACGAGCGAAAGAAAATGGCTCCCTGTCTTGTCTTCATCGATGAGATCGACGTTATCATGGGGAAGCGTGAGAGCGCGCAGCGTGAGATGGAGAAGCGTATTGTTGCGCAGATGCTGACGTGCATGGACGACATGGCGCTGGAGAAGACGGACGGGAAACCTGTCATCATCATCGCTGCCACCAACAGACCCGACAGCATTGACCCCGCGCTCCGCCGCGCGGGACGCTTCAACAAGGAAATCAACCTCGGCGTACCAAACGAGGCGTCGCGAGAAGATCCTGCGTGCGCTGACGCAAAAGCTCATGTTACCCGATGAATTCGACTTCCTCAAGCTCGCCAAGATGACTCCCGGTTTCGTCGGCGCGGATCTCAATGATGTCGTCTCGGTCGCCGGCACAGAAGCGATGAAGCGCATGATGACAGCTCTCAAGCAGCGCGTCGTAGACACCCCCCTAACTCCCCCAACGGCACTCACAACAGATGTCATGGAAATCGATAGCATCCTCACTGCCGCCTCTACCTCCGCCACTACTACCACCTCCACCGACCTAACCGCACACCCGACCCCCCTCTCCGCCCCACTCCGCCTCCTCCGCAGCCTCGTCAAGCACGCCGGCGAAACACCCCCCGACGGAGACTTCTCAATTACCTACTCCGATTTCCTCGCCGCCATCCCCAAAGTCCAGCCCTCCGCGCGCCGCGAGGGATTCGCTACCATCCCCGACACGACGTGGGCGCACATCGGGGCTCTGCACACCGTGCGCGAGCAGCTGACTATGGCCATCATCGAGCCCATCCGTCGCCCCGCCGCCTTCGCGCGCGTGGGTATCACAGCCCAACTGGTGTCTTACTCTGGGGACCGCCAGGGTGCGGTAAGACGCTCCTAGCGAAGGCGGTAGCGAACGAGTCGAAGGCGAATTTCATCTCCATCAAGGGCCCTGAGCTACTAAACAAGTACGTCGGCGTCCGAGCGCGCAGTCCGACAAGTCTTCGAGCGCGCGCGCTCCTCCGTCCCCTGCATCCTATTCTTCGACGAGCTGGACGCTCTCGTCCCCAAGCGCGAGGACTCGTTGTCTGAAGCAAGCAGCAAAGTCGTCAAACACGCTGCTCACCGAACTGGACGGCCTCAGCAGTCGCGCGGGCATCTACGTCGTCGCCGCCACGAACAGACCGGACATGATCGACCCCGCGATGCTGCGCCCGGGCCGCCTGGGGACGAGCGTCTTCATCGACTTGCCGAATGCCGATGAGCGGGTCGAGATTCTGCGCGCGCTGTATGCGAAGGCACTGCCGGGGGCGGTGATGGAGGGGTTGGAGGAGGTGGCGAGGGATGGGAGGGCGGAGGGGTATTCGGGGGCGGATTTGGGGAATTTGCATCAGGCTGCTGCGGTGGCGGCGTTGAGGAGGGATGGGGGAGTGAGGAGGTCAGGATTGAGAGGGTGGATTGGAGGTTGCGCTGGGTTCGGTGAAGCCGAGTGTGAAGGATGCGGGGAAGTATCGGAGGTTGAAGGAGAGGGGGATGTAAAAGAGGGGGGGGGGGGTCGTCTTGGGATGACTTGATGGTGGGGTTATGCATTTTTTAGGAGTTTGAGATGGAGATAATGGATGTTGGTATTTGTCTTTGATTATGTGCACCTGTGAAGTCTATATTATACATGTTTTGGCCGTCGACAAAAGTCCTCCAACCTTTAATGCCTCATGCTTCATGCCTTGCGTGTCTATGCTTCCATACAAACAGTGCAAACAAAGTATATGCCTCATGTCGCAGAAGGGCCGACATATGCTCTTCCCCAACCGCCCTTCCCGCGCGCCAAGTTGTTAATTAACAACCCCCGTCCGTCTATATAAAGCCACTCTGCCTTTCGTTCCTTCCCACATTCTCTCGTTCTTTCCCTCTTTTTATCCATCCGCCGTTCGTCCCTTCCCTCCTTCCAAGGCGTCAGTATACCTCAAACAGCCCAACATATAATTGCGACCTACCATTCGTCTCTCGTATCCCCTCCACGCCAGTATTAAAGCACATGACTTCAAGCCGTTGAATGCCTCGTCCTAATCGTCCACCAAATAGTTCGACCTCCAGTCAATCCAACACAATAACCTCCCCGGTCTTGGCGTACTCCCCGAATACATCTTCGGCCCATTCGGTGCCGGCCCAGGAGCGACTTCATACCGCACCTTGCCCCACGGTCTAACCTGTCGCGCTGCATATCTTGGATCTCCGATGTCCTCCGCAGGCCGTGTACGAACTTCCCGGTACTGCTGCTCTCGTGAAGGGCTAATATGACAGAGGATAGCGTCAGCGAACTGACAGGGAGAGAGAGAGAGAAATATAAAACACTAGACTTACACGCGTCGATACTCTACAGGCTGCGGCTCAAAGTCGCCGTATGGACGTTCGGCTGGTAGGAGTCTGGCTGGTAAAGCAGAATGGGGACGTTCAGCTGGTAAAGGCCTCGCTGGTAATTCTGGACGCGGACGCTCCGCTGGTGGGGGTCTCGCCGGCAAATACAACGGTACAGGGTCACGAGACTGGTACTCTGCCTGCTCGCGGGTCACTCCAACAGGGCGCTGATAGTACTGTGGCTCCTGAGCAGCATAGCGTTGTTCATACGCTCCCGGAGGGCGGTTCTCAGACACATAAGCAGTCGGCCGCTGCTGCTCTACAACTCGCTGCCGCATAGGCGCCTGAGACTCACCTCGCTGCGCACGATCATCTAATGAAAGCTTACCAAAAGCCGCATTATGGTCTGCCACGTGCCTGACAGGCCGGAGCTCTCTAGGCGCCAGAGGCTGCTGAGACATCATAGACGGCTGGCTATCAACGACAGCATTCTGGGTAAATGCGTGATCGTAGCGGCGCTCCTCTATCCCCTGGGATGACGCGGCTGATGAAGACGAAGGAAAGAAACGGTCATCTGCACGTGGCACTGGACGGAGACGAACATACTCGACGCCCGTGTTGGCAGGCTGAAAGACGCCAGGGTCCGCAGCTACGCGGCGGCGCTTGGGCACGACCTCGGGCTCGTCGTCGTAGATGACGTTGGAGTGGACGGGGAGGGGTCTGAAGCGCTTGGGCTCAGGCTCACCGCGTGTGTACAATACCTGTTCTTCATGAGCCCGCGGTGGGGCGTTCCTCGCCTGGCGGACACTCATCATGACTGGTGATTCTCTCCTATCCGGCGGTCGCTGGGCAAATCGCCGCGCTCAATGGATGGGGGCATCGTGCGGACTGAATGGCCGAGTCATACCGGCTAGCTGGCGCGGTTCTCGGCTCGCGGTGCCTCGGATCTCCAAGGTTCACCGGTTTCAGTGACTATGGGCCGGTCCACATATTCATAGGTGGACCTGGGTGGTGGGTCTTTGTACTGATCAAGGATGTTGGACCTCAACATTACCTCGCGTTGCACGTAGTGGCCCTGTTCTGGTGCCGACTAACAGTGCTTGTTGGTATTGGACAGATTCCAAAGGTCGGCTGACAGGTAACTGCTTCCTGTTATCAGTACAAATGGTACTCCCTCCTACGTTGAAACTTACTTCACGATATCTGGGCTGATTATCAACAACGTTTCTCTGTAAGCGTTGTGGCTCTTCAGCAGGCAGACGTTCATCGCCGCCATAAAATCCGGATACATTATTGGTCAGTCTGTGAGCATGTCTGGACTCATTATTCCTCCGGTCATCATAGGACGGCTGTCTGACTGGTGCTGCATGCGAAGCTTGTTGCCTCTTCTGGGCGTCTTCCCAAGCCTGGTAACGCTTGAAGCCTCGCCTTGCCTGCTTATCCTTCCGCCCTCGCGCCTGCTTGTTGTTTGTCTTCGAACGTGTGCGTGT